>NC_040035.1:11399635-11699635 GCF_003713205.1 Coffea eugenioides | reverse complement strand
CATATTCAAGGCAAACAATTTGAATAACAAACTTCCATCATTGGCATCAGAAGGCAACAGCACCACCTTCACAACTTCATCAATTTAACCTAAAAAAGTTAAGAGTTTATTACAAAAATATAAATCTAATTGCTCTAACTCAAAAAAAAGGCAAGAAATTTTGAAAAACAAAGATACAACCAAACACATAAAGAATTAATTACTACTAAACATCAGTAATTAATGTGTTATATTACCAATTATTATCTTCATTACCATCCAAAAGGCACCTACACTGAAATGCTTCCAAGTCAATATCATTATCTTCCCCAACTTCACTTTATCATCTAAATAAGTAAATAAAGCAACAATTAAGGATTTATCCATTTTTATAAGAAAATTCAAATTAAAAAGTGCACTTTTAGCACCTCATATTACAAGTTAAAAATATATTTATTTTAATATTAAAATCAACCTTCAACTAGTTGAGAATCATCCTTAGGAAGTTCTTCAAGTTATTCCTCCAATTCATCATGATTAAGCTCACCATCTTTTTCTTCTTCTATTACCCAAAATTTCATTTTATCAATAGATTCATAATCAATGAGATCATAAGATCTCTTTCTGTGATCAAACCTACAATAAAATACATTAGTTATAACTCTAATATTACTTAAAAAAAATAAAATGTAAAAAATCAATTATAACTATGTTGCAAATGCAAATTATAGTGCACATAAAGAAGTTCATTAAGTCTTTGGTGCTCCAACCTATTTCCTTTTTTAGTGTGAATGCATTCAAAAATGCTCCAATTATGTTCACACCTAGAAGAAGAAGCTATTTAACTCAAAATTCTAATTGCAAGCTTTTGCAAATTCGGAGCATCACAACATATAACTTCCACCAATTTTCTGTCATAATCATATTAAAATATAAGACCAAAATAAAGAATAAATTCACAATTTTTATATATTAAAAAAATATAAATAACCCAGCTGATCAGATTTGCTAGTAAGAATAGCAAGTTTGCACCCAAAACTCCCTTGCCATTCTTGATACATTCCAACCTCTTGTGATAATTTTTTAGGGTTACACCAAACCACTTTTGTTTCAATTTAATCAAGCAAACTATTTATAACCTCTGGATGGGTACAGAATGTGGCAATCTCATACTGAAAAGCAGGATTCAAATAATAAGCAGTAGCATGTAGACTTTTTCTCAACATTCTATCCCATCAATCATTGATGATGTCAATATAAGGCTTGTACAATCTTTCTTTATTTCTAAACAACTTTTTGATGCCATTTATTGCTCTAAACATGCCTTCATAAATAGAACCCAATGAAGGCCTTTCATCAATGTCACAAATCAGTAATAAACGAATGATAGGGCCCATTATTCTCACCAAAATCAAACATTTATTCCAAAACCTTTCATCCAAAACAATTTGCTTCACATCTTTTCCTTTTTCTATTCTCAGAAATTTTTTGTAATCCCTATTAGTAACCAAATATTGCAAACTATCCTTATGATCATGCAAAATTTTTAATGCAATAAAGATAGTTACAAATCAAGTTTTACCTAGATGAATAATTTCTTTCCACCCTGCAGTCTTTCTTAACCAATTCAAAGTGAACTTATGATTGTAAATAAAAACAGTCACCATTGAGGCAAGAGACACTAGAGTTTTTACATCATTTATTTCACCAAAGTCTTTCAAAATCAAATTGATGCAGTGTGCAGCACATGGTGACCAACATATGTTCGGATATCTTTCACTTAACAAAGACCCAGTAGCTTTATAATTGCTAGCATTATCAGTTACTAAATCCACCACATTATTTAAACCAACCATCTCAACAATTTCAGCAAATAAATTACACAAATTTTCTGCACTTGTTACAATATTAGATGCATCCATAGATTTAATGAAAGAAATACCCTTAGGACAACAAACCAAAAAATTAATCAATAGTCTTTGCCTAGTGTCTTTCCATCCATCACCATTATAGTGCAACCAGTTTCTGCCCAAGTACTTCTAAAAGAATCAACAACTAATTTCACATCTCTCTTGGCATTTGGCAACAAGTTAACTCTCAAAGAATAATATGATGGACCTTTGTAACCATGACTCATTCATGCTATTTGATCAATAGCTTTTTGAAAATATGGAGAGTTAACAACATTTATGGGAATGCAAGTATCATAAAACCAAAGAGCAATAGCCATGTCCAAATTTTTCCATTTTTCCTTACTTTGCAAACAAGCTTTAATGGTTGGTTGAGAAGTATCACGCCCACCTTTAAAAAAACACATATACCTATTGAAGCAGTGACCTTTCTCTTTATTTCACTAGATGCATCTATCTCATTTGCGGAAGGAGAAGGGATCTCCCGAACTTCATAACCATCAAATGCATGAGTAGTGCGGCCAAATGGATTTTCCACCCCAAAATCACCCTTCTTTTCTTTAGATTTCTGCTCCTTCTCCTTCATAGATGCTAAAATAGCATGTGTAACTGCTAGGTCAACCCTTGAACATGGAACAATGCTACCCTGTTCTCCTGCCAAATACTATTTCATTTGGTGAATGCCACCACCAGCAATTACTTTAAAATAATACCCGCATGTCAAAGTTCTTCTTCCTTGCTTATTCACACCTTCTGAACAATAATTCCATGCTATATCATACTTTTGTCTATGATTTTGACTTGCTAATTCTCCACTATTGATAGCTCCAGCAGTCAAAGATTGTGAATTACTACCAGTAGCGGTATTCATTATCCTTCACATAGTTAATTTAGGCATAATTAGTTCATTTGTAAAATATAGTGTACCAATAAGAAAATAAAATTAACAAATTTTTAGTAATACAAGAAGATCAATTAGTCACATCAATAGCTCAACTATTAGCATTTGTATATTAGGTAGCTTATTGGAACAACTTTAAGCATCAAACATCTATAAAAACTAAACTGAAGTAGGATATCAAGCCTCGGCCAGATTCTTTGAGCATGCAAGAACTCAATAGCCAACAACATATTAAGAGCTTAATAGCCAAAGAAACATGCATTCGGACAGTACTTGATAAGTCAATGTATATAACACATATGTCATTGCTTTATATGTTTACCTTTTCACAGTGATTGGTAGTGTATTATTCTGGTTGGACAAAACTTAACGAAAGATTGCTTTCCAAAAAAAACAAAATTAAAAAACCAAACATGACTAATTTAATTAATTTAATACTTCATCCAAAAAATAGCTTCTCCAAACATGACTGCAAACTAATTCATGATTCATAATTTCATTCTTAACCAATCAAACAAAAATAAAACATCAATTATGGATAGGGAAAAGGATGAAAATTGGGGGAAAATGAAGAAAATACGAAAAAAAACTGAAAAAGGCAAAATAGCTCAACATCAGTTAGTTTTACAAAAAGAACATATAGAAAACAAAAATCTTGAAAAGGGAAAAATTAAACTCACCGAGATGGAAAAGCTCTCGAGTCTCGTCTAGTATCTTATGAAAGTTGAAGTTTCCAACTTGTCTATAAATCGGCTAAAGATAATAGCCCGATGATCATGGTGAAGGCTTGAGAAAGATCTTGTCATGGATATTTGGATGTGGAAGGGTTACGAAGAAAAAAATGAAAAAAAATCGAGAGAAGAAGCAGAGACAAGAGAACCGAGGAAGTGAAGCACAACAAAGTGCGGTGCTATCTGCTGTGTCTCAGTGCTAGGGTTTCTTTTTTTTTAATCTGATTTTTAGTTTTTCACTTAAGTTAAGTAGAGTTCTATACAAAATAGGCTTGTCCTGTGGCTGTAGTTTAGTGGTAAGAATTCCTTGTTGTGGTTGTGGAGACCTGGATTCAAATCCCAGTAGCCCCATTCTTGTTATTATTTTGGAATTTAGGGTGACAATGTTTGAAAAATTTAAAAACCGCCAGTTTATGGTCTGCACGATTTTTAATGGTTCGTTCAGTTTCTAACTGTTTTTTATTAACCTCCGACTTTGGCATTAGACTGGACAGGTGACATGTCCGGTTCGCGGTCCAACCGATTGAACTGGTTGATCCGGTTTGGTTTTGAAAACATTGATGTTGGGTTCAATGATCACCACCCACATAGCAAGTCTCTATAGATTGAATAAAGACAAGAATATGATTGACCTTATGATGGATTTTATGTTGAGCGCTCGACTAAGCTAAACTCAATGAACCCGTACCATATCACTTTTGCCATGAAATTATGGTCGAAGTTTCGAGCTAAGAAGTCACCATGGGCTATATTTTATTCATGTAAAATACATTAGAGACCAGCATCCTTTGCATGTAGAAGTTTTATGTCCTTCAACTACCTAGAGGAGACTAGTTTCTATTCGTGAAATGGCTAAGAGGAACATTAGATGGGTTTAGGGTAAAGGCTTAGTTGATTTCTCGTTAGATAGGTGGGTGGTTGACGAGTAGTTAATGAACTTCGGTTAATTGAGAATCCTCCTCATTTCCTAGTGTCGCACCCCATTTTTTCAAAAAAATAAAATAAAATTTAGGTATTTAGGTGTTAGAAAAATGAATTTTTTGATTTGAAAAATGAGTTCTTTATTTTAGAGAATAAACAAAAGAAAAAGGGCCTAAAATGGGACTTAAGATGTGCGACAGTTTTTGCCCAAAATAATAGTCTAAAAAGGATTTTTAGGAAAAATAGGAGTCGCCACTTGGTATTGAATTAAGGTGTACCAAGTCACCAAAAAAAAAATAAACAAAACCCTTTTTAAACGATTCCAGATCTTCGAAAAACAAGAGAAAAGAGTTTAGGAGTAACGGTTGAAGAAAGGGAAGACAAAGATTTGACCTAAGGCACCATTTCAATCTAACCAAGACTAGTTGCATGATTTAGTCGAAAATTTTCTTAATCTAACCTATAAAACTTATCACATTTAGATGTTTCTACATGGATGCAAATCTAGACCTAATGGATATCGAGAGGGTCGAAATATCTCTTCAAAGTTTAATTGACGCAAATCACATTAATTGTGATGCCCAAAACGATTTTTAGAAGAGGTCACAAATATGTAAAAGATGATACTTGAAGAAAAGAAGAATTATAATATATAAATATACGTGACCTATAGGAGAGGAATGCAACATAACGGGTACGGGGGATTAAGATTCGTAACTCAATATTCCTTTCTCAAAGAGGGGGACGAGAGCGTGCTAAGGATAAAAGCCACACTCGTTCATTTCCCATATTTGAAAGATGACTCCCCTATCCTAGTCAATGCAAATGAACTAACCTATGTCTAATTTCCTCAATGGAATGTTTTGCGCACATAGGGAGAAAGGAAGTAATATATAGAGGAAAGGTCATGCAAGATGCGAAAATATCCTAAAAATGAAAAACATGCATGAAATGCGATGAATGTCACGCAAAGAATGTGAATTTAACGCGAAAAATGGCCTAAAGGGTCTAGCATTGGACTAACCCATTTCTACAACTCTTCACTAGCGTTAGACCAGTGAGAAATTGGAAGAAAGGCCATAACTAGCGTTGGAATAGTGTGGTGACATCATACATTTATTATAACTAAATAAATCATATAAAGCATAATTAAAATAAGTAAACACATAACACACAAGCATAATTTCTAGATGCAAAACCCTAATGAAAACGAGTAAACACATAAGCACACAAGCATGCAAGCACACAAGCAAATAAGCCTAACTATTACATTCAGGGCCCTAACTACAATCTAAAGGAGGGAAATCTAAAAATAATAGTCTAACTATTACATTTATCTAACTAAATACATTTTTAGCAGAAATTAAAACTTATCTATTACATAGGCTAGCTAAATACATGTTTTGAGCACCTATCTATTAAATTTGGCGCTTAAATGCCTCTCAAATAATCATCAAAATTAAATAGAATAAATGAAACTTAAAATAAATAAAATGGGTAATTGAAGGAAAAGCACTCAAAACATGCACTTACACATAAAAGTACATAGGAGCACATACAAGAATTTAAAATAATAAAAGAAATTACCTCCCTTGAAGTTGTGGTTAAATGGGGTGAAATTTGCCATATTTATACTCCAAAATCAACAAAATAATCAAGACACCAATTTAATTATAAAGAAATAGAAATAATAATTAAATCTATCAAATCAAGCACTTAAATGAAGTATAATTAATAATTAAAGAAGAAAAACAACTTGTATTTAAGAAATCAAAACTATCAGGGACCTAATTACAAAATTTAAGAAAGTTTTAGGGCCAAAGTATAATTATTATAAAAATTAGGGATCAAAATTAAAGAAAAATAAAGTTTAGGGACCAAATTGCAATTAAATTAGGAACTTGATTGAAAGAAATTCAAAGTTTTTAGGACCATAATAAAATTACACAAAAATCCAGTGACCAGACTGCAAATTTGTCACCAGATTGTTTGATGAAAAGGCCATTGGGTCATTTCTTTTAAGGGAAAATGGCCAATTTAGTCCCCAAACTTTTTTTTACTGTCAATTTGATCCCTACTTAATTTTTTTTGGCCAATTTAATCCCTGTACTTACTTATCGATTCCAATTGAGGAACACCGCGACGGCGCCACCTTGTAATTTCGATCAAGCTTTTAATTAAGCACTTAAGCAGGGGTATTTCGGGTATTTCTAATGGTAACTCCGAGGCCCCATTGACTCCCCCTCTTCCCTTGACCAGCTCCGCCTCCTCAACCTCCACGACAACCGCCTTAACCTCAGCCCTCTCAGCCGCTGCCTCAACCTCAAGCTCCTCTATCTCTCCAGCAACGACATCTCCGGCAAAATCCCATCGGAACTCCCATCAACAGAAAGAAAAAACCCAAAAAGAAAAATATTAATATTCGGTAATTTCCCTCGTGCTTTTGCCGCGACCCATCTGCTGCTGCCTTTTGCCTTTGCCGGTGGGATGGGCCTGCAACTTTTAGCCTAAAGTGAGAGGACATGTAAAAACGGAAAATGTTGAAAATAATCGGAAGATGAATGCTCGTTTCTTGCAAAGATCACTTCCTAGTTTGAAACAACAATCAGGTGCTCACATTTTATCACGACCAAATAGCATCCCAGTTTGAAACAATCAAGGTTATCTCAAACAAAAATTGTTTTACTTTCCTTTTCTTTTCTTTATCGTCCGCCTTTTTTTGTTTTGTTTTTAAGCAATCTTTTCATTTCTATTTTGTAGTAAGTTGTTTCTCCGGTTGAGTCAAATTTAAAATCTCATTGGTTTAGCAGAAAAGGCATGTCTTTTCCTCACAAGAAATATTGGAGCTAATTCCCTTTTTTATTGCAGCCTTTGCAATTTTTTTTTTAACAAAATGCAGGCTGCCGGGCTGACTTGCCAATTTTAAACAAACAATGAATTGATTTAAATCAACAGGAAAGTTTAAACAAAGATGCAAGACCCAGAAAGAAAAAGAAAAAAAAAATGGAAGTTTACAGAACAACTGGCTAATATAAGTGCAGAAGCACAGATCATACCAACGAGGCCAGAACGCCTGTCACTGCAGCTAACTTCAAGCATTTGCTCCTTGCTTTTCTGAACCAGGTATATTAGAAGTTAATTAGACAGCGACCAAATGCTTCCTTCCTGACAGCCTATTGTTGCGGGAGGTACTCGAGGGATGGCAGCTCACTTGCTGGGAAGAGGAGAACTAGTTATTCCGGCGGTGAGAGGAGGGTTTATGCCAACAATGGAAGCTTGATCGAAATTACAAAGTGAAGTACCCGAAATACCCCTACTGAAGTGTTCAATTAGAAGTTTGATCGAAATTACAAGGTGGCGCCGCTGCGGTGTTCCTCAATTGGAACCGATAAGTAAGTATAGAGATTAAATTGCAAAAAATTAAGTAGGTATCAAATTGACAATAAAAAAAAGTTTGGGGCCTAAATTGGCCATTTTCCCTTCTTTTAATTTCTTTGGGTCAAAGCTTCCTAAGCCTAATCGAAAGTCCAAGACAAAATACACAGGCCAATCCATAGTTTTATCCAAACAAATCCAACTAAAAAGAGTGGGTTTCAAACTCCCAAACCCAAACTAAAAATATAAAATATAAAACCAAAATCTTTTATCAAAACCCAAATAGAAAAAACCTTCAACTCAAACTAACCTATTTTATTAAAACCAAACAATGTAATAAATCTACAAAAAATGCTAAGCCTTAATTATGCATTAAATCTCAGAATTAATCTCCCCAAAAAGTCACATAAAACATGCACAAGAAGATTAAAGTTTAAAAGGGGCAAAATTGATTGAAATTTTCCATATTTGGGCCATAGTGAAATTTGGCAAAAATTGAGGGGCCAAAAATGTAATTTTCCAAATTTTCATGCAATCTGATTCGAAACATTCTGCAACTTTTCTGGGTTTATCACCAAATGTATATGAAGCAACTTCCAAGCCAACAAAATCGTGTAACTTATGCCTTTTTTTTTCTAAAACCCGATGTCAAGGATACACAAAACAGAAAAAGGAAACAACAAGAAGGAAATGATCAAAAAACAAACATGATAAAGCCATGGAGCAAGCTCACCAAGCCAGCAACAAAAATTCAACAGTTCACGTATGATAGGCTCTAATCTTTGCAAAAAATGTGTTAAATCAACACAGATAGGGGGCACAATTACCTGAGAATGATCGCGTGGTCAGGTGAACGTGAGATATGCCCAGAAATACGCGCTGATTCGGGAAACGAAGGCCAAGAAAACTTCGTTACAATAAAATGCAGGACTGATGAACCCGAACTTTGAAGATTTGATTCAACTGATTTGGAGACGTTTTTTCCAAATAATTTCTAAACAAAAGTTGTTTGGGTCCCTCCCAAGAAAGTGCAAAAATAGAGAATTCACTCCAAAGACTCAAAACAAGATCGGAATTTGATGATGAAGCAGGCTGAAGGCTCAACCTGGTCACCAGATTTTTTTCAAAAATTTTTTTTCTGTTTTTTCCTTTTCTCTCCTGTTTTTCTCTCTTTTCTCTCTGTTTCTTTCTTGCTCCGCCGCCTCTCACTCTTCTCCTCTTCTAGAGCTGCATTTTTTGTCCCTTTTATATGAAGCAAAATCTCCTAAACCCTCACCTCAAGGGTGAGGATGATAGCTGGGTTTTTGTTGAAGATTTTGGAGCCATTGATCTATTTTTACAGCTGTTTCTCTTGATAAGAATCCAGTGATGAGGTGTCCCGTACCAATCTAACTTGAAAACCAAGAAAAAAATGAGAAGAAAAAATGCATTTTGATAGCTAAAGGGACCAGCTGCAATTCTTTGTACGAAATTTCTTGGTTGTAGTACGAACCAAGTAAGAAGGTGATGCGCGCATGGCTTGCACGCATGCGTAGGAAGGTCTTTTTTTTTTTTTTTGCAAAAATTGATTTTAATCAAAAAACCGTCTTCTTCTTTTTTTTTCTTTTCTTTCCTTTTCTTTTTTCGATTTTCTAAAATGATTTTTCTCAAGAAATTAAAATAAAATAAAATTTAACTAAAAATGAACAAAAAAATAGAATAGAAATAAAATGAAAAATAAAATGGTAATTTTGATTTTTACACCTAGTTGTAGAGTTTTTTGAAGGAGACGGTTGGAATATGCAGAAGCTTGCAGGTTGGCTGCCTTCTTATGTTGTTACTCGAATTTGTTAGCTGCCCATTTGTCAATCAGCTGAGGATCCCATGCTATGGGTTTCAGCATCGGATGGTTCTTTCTCAGTGCCATCTACTTGGAATTTAATAAGAAAGAGGCGGAATATATCTACCGTTATGTAGATTATTTAGAGCTCATGTTGTCACACACCAAAACCAGCATATAACGTCACCTTGTCTAGAATCAAAACCAAAATAACTAAAATTTTGTACATATTAACTTCTATATCTTCCTACCATGTATAGTTATAGCAATTAGTTATAACTTCAAATTCAATCTTTCATACAAAATACAACCAATTGTTGACATTGTCTAATTCTATATGCACAAGTCACCAAACAAAGCAACCATAACAAAGCAGAACAAACCAAGCCTTTAATCTTTTCCAAAAGCCCCAATACTTGATTATACATCTTTTTGGAAAATTTCTCCTTCCCTGAAAAATATTAACAAATGGAGTAAGCAAATCACTTGCCTAATAAGTGGCTTAGGTACTCGTCTACTGGTATGAGTAAATTAATATCATAATAAATTTAAATATGACGACCCCATCTCCCCCTAGAGCGTACCCCAGGGTTTAGCGGTCCGCCTGTCCAACTCTCGCCAGGACTCACTCACTGACTTCAAATAAAATAAAATAAAATAGGTTATAACCTCAAGAGTAAAGGAAATAACAGTTCCCAAACTTGGAACGTACATGTACACTCATTTCTAGTCCAAACATTCGTACAATCCCAATTATAACAAAAGATATGAATCCCAGATACATTCAACCCTAATCGAGCACTAGCGCGAGTACAATCGTAAAATTTTCAAAAACTAGACTATGCTAGCTTGTACCAGTCTCACGCCCTCGCTCGTATCCCCTGTAAGGAAAACAAATTTAACGGAATAGGGTGAGCTAAAGCTCAGTGAGATTCCAAATAGCAAGTTGACCATTATTTAAAAGTGCACGTATCAAAGTAGCAAAGTAGCGAGCATAACAAGTTCATAAAAGTGAGCAATAACACTTCAAGTAGCAAATCTCAATATGGGCGAGTGTAAAATTTTTTTTCTAAAAGAAACAATAACCCTATAAATAACAATCAAAGTGTAAGGATACAGATGGCTCTCAGGAGCCAAATTCCCATTGCTTTACCAGAGCTTGATCCAGTATTAGTTGACACTCCGTCAACTTTCAAGTAAAGTAACCAATCCAATAATGCTTCACTTCACATCAATCCGTCCACCATTCAACCCCCTTACCGGGCTCGAACACCAACTAAACACTGGTGGTAATACTCGAGTATACCGATTAGTCGAGAAGATAACACTCCACTCGACAACACTAGATACCCATGGTTCGTTATCTAATCGACCAAACCCTTGCCGGCTCAACTCGATTAATTAGCCAGTAGGATTTGGGTTCCCAAGAATTCGATGAGATAACATCTCCAATCGACTGAATCAAGATAAAAGTACGGAGACGGGAATGAGAGGCACCTCTCACTCGGATTGAGTGTGGTACATACTGTCGCTCCAGCACTTACAAATCAAGCACAAGTATATCAAGTCAATTGGACCAATAAACACGTACATATCACATTAGGGCAAGTGCAATAAAATACACTCTTGCCCAACTATACCAATCAAATATCATTTGATCACATTAGTCAAGTATTGGAAACAAGTGTCAAGTTCAATCAGGTATTTGGAAACACTCACCAAAGATGTAGTGCCTTTACAGGTCACGTTCAGGTATTACTTCTGGTTGGGAGTCCAAATCTGCGATAAAACATTATTTAAGAGCTTTGAAATTCAACTAAGATTCAACACTTAAATGTTTCGTTTAACGAAAATCAAGTAATTGAAACTCATTTTGGGAATATTCGTATTACTCATACTCGCTCTTAAAACTTTGAAACTTTGAAGCGATTAAACTTTGAAATCACCATTTGAAGTCCAAGAGACGAGGAAAACGTATTTCTATTAGTCGTTATTTTTATTTTTCCAAGGATACAAGTTTCGGTCGAATTCTAACTTACATACCTCTATGAAAGAGGACTTGAATAACCTAGACAATTCAAACTCAATTCAACCCCAACTCTTCGCTCAAACTACAAGTGCACACGTTTAGTCCTCGAATGAAAATTTGGGCAGCACGCCCTTTGTATTTACCTATTTTCCAGCCATTTATGGCTTCATTATTTTTCTCAGATCAGCCCCAAAGTCACACACAAACAATGTTACCATCATAGCCCTTCAATTAGGCTCCGAAATCATCCCATGATAACACAAGTCTAATAATACAACCGAAAATCAGTTTTGAAGACAAAAGGCTAAACAGCAGATTTGACATCTTATAGCATTTTTTGTCACAACTAGAGCTACATTTATCGGATTAGGATAAACTTTATACCGTTTCGAAGCTAAGACAAAGATTTACAACTTTCATGAAGACAAGTCAACCCAGTTCACATTTGATCTAGGTCAAATTTGCAGATTACAGAACCAGAATTTAAATGTCAGTCTGGTTGTCAGCACTGGATTTGAATGACAATAACTCAAACTACAAAATTTCGATTGAGACATTTTTAGATGCATTGGAAAGCTAAAACATAGGGTTAAAATTTTCATGTTTTGACTAAATGCTGATTTGATACGGATCAAAGTGAAAAATGAAGCCAAAAATGTGAAATCTCAAAACTGCCAGCGGAAAAAAATATTTGGCAGTCAGGGGTATTTCTATTATTTCATATGCTACAGTGCTCAGATTGAGCTGAAATTTTACAGGAAGCTATATAACACCATTTCCTACAATTTTCATGTTTTAACCTAAGCCTAATTCAGCCTCTAACATGGACGAATGAAGCTGGTCAGAAGGAAGGCAGAATTCTCTACTAAAGCTGGAAAATTCTTAGTTGGAAGCTAAAAGGCATGTTAAAACTAGAAATCTTCATATCAGCTCTCTCAAGTCTATAAAAAAGCTGGATATAACCATCTCATGGCTGGAAAATGCATATCAAAGCTGGAAATTGAACATTAAAGTTGGAAAATGAAACCCTTGGATGAAATTCCATCAATCTTCACCAATCTAGGTTATCATCCATAAAACTTCTAAGTTTCAAGTCATCTATCCAATAAAATGCAAGATAAGAGAGAGAAGAAGAGTTTCTTAGCTTAATACCTTCAAACCTCAAGGAAATACACAAAATCAAGGCTGCCCATGCAAAATCACTCCACCCAAAGCTTCCTTGTCACCTTGTTGCAAGTTTAATCGGTTTAGTTTTTGTGATTTCAAGTCAAACAAGGTAAAATATAAGATGGAAATTGAAGCTCTCACTCTCTTTTTCTCCTCACTAGGTTCGGCCAACAAGGGAAGAAAATGGAGAAAAATGGAGCCAAGAAGAAGATAAGAAAGAAAGAAAAATGCTTGGTCAAGGTTTCCTTTGCTTCCAACAAGTGTCACCACAAGAATAATTCTCATTTTTCTTTCTTTTCCCCTTTCTTTTAGTCAATAATTTTGGCTGATTTGAGAACATATTTAGGGCTGATTAGCTCAATTAATATCAATTAGATTAAGGTAATAAAGTAGTGGTCAAGTGGTGTACTCACTCGGTAATAAACGGTACACTTCGGTTCACACCGTTTTTCCTTAATTCACACGTACTAGGGTTTTCACTTGTAATTTACTAACTTATTATTATTATTTCTAATCATATACTTTTCTCATCTAAACCTCACTCTTAACCACCAAATTTAGTACACACTCCAAACCGAGTAATCATACTACCGAAAGACGTAAAAATCCTAATTTACCCTAACGATGAAAGTAAAGGGGAAACTCTTCATTCTATTCTTTATTCCAACTATTGAAGGAGTAAATAAGTAGTACATATATTATAAAGTCATTTAATCAAAATAAGAAGGAATTTTAAGAAAATATGTGCGAATTTTTCAGTCGTCACATTAAAACACAAATGTCATAAGAGTGCATAATTGTACAAATTTAATAATTAACAATTTATCACAATAAACCCGTGAAGTCTTAGTCTCTATCAATAACCGGATATCCAGTCCTAACTATTTGTCCCGTCAGGTAGGTCAGACAGAAGGTTCCTATCTATTTGTCTCGCTAGGTAGGCCAGACAAACAGAAGTGGTGGAATTAGTTCCAGAAATAGTGAACAAGAAACCACGAGCTCATAGTATAGAACATACATTGCATTCATAATCTAGAAGCAAATCATATTCATCTTTATCATAATTGTTCATATGTCAAAAGCAATAAATATATTCTTACCCATGGCGAATTTCATATTAACACAAGCAATTGAAACCATTTTCGTTCATAAATTTTGAGTTGGAAATATAGCAAGTACCAAAACCACTTACCTTAGCCCAACGAACCAATGATACATATCCTTCTCACCTATAAACAATTCCAAATTATTTAATTCGAGACCTGTGAAATGAGAAATATAGAAAACATTCATCCCACACCTATAAGATGAGAACCTAGTTCAAAGCAGCTTTATTACATATGATTTCCACCTTCACAGTGCTTAGTTAAACAAACATAACTTAAATTATACACATCAAAAAACTACAAAATTAGTATCATTGGAAACTAAACCCCTAATGCTAATAATGCCTTCAAGACACCGTTCTATGATTTGAAACACAAACTGGCCTATCATCATTCAAAAGTCAGGACATTTCTAGTACTACTGTACAGTGCAAAGCCAGAATTGTGATGGCCCTACCCTTTCCTATGGCATACCCTAGAAGATAGTGAACCGCTCGCCTGACTCTCGCCAGGGCTCATTCACTTACATTAACTTCAGAGATAACACTGCCATTGAACAACTGAACATTCACTCCTAAGTACAACCTCAATCGGTTTGAAATATGAATTTGTCCAATAAAAGAAACAAAATACATGTTTTAAATTTCCATTCTTAATATCACACCAACTCAAACAAAAGATTCAACCGTCTCAAAATACAAAAGAAACCATGACTACACTATATACACAGAGTAATGGATCTTTCCAAAATTAACTTTCTAGTTCAATCTAATCACTCTTCAATCTTCAACTCCTGTAAGGAAAACAAAGCTAAAAGGGTGAGTTAAAACTCAGTGAGGTTTGCCGAGCAAGTAACATTTAATAAACACTTAAATATCAGTACAATCACTTTCATTAAACAATTGAGGAAACACTTCACTGAACAATCACTTTTAAAAGGATACGGTGCTCGCATTGGAGCCACTTCATTTCAGTGTCAAGAGACACTCATTTCACTGTCATTGTACATTCATTTCAATATCATTGTACATTCCGCCAATTCACCTCCTTATGTCCTCCAAAACAATAAACAATCCCTTACATTCAATAATCAGTTCAATAATCTCTCAACCTCATGGTAATACTCGAGTATACCGAAACATTTACTCAAAGCTACCGTCCTACCCGACCAAGCCCTTTGTTGGCTCGAATAGTCCGTTGAACAGAGGGTTTTGGGGCCCAGTTCAGCCTGTGACGCCCCTACTTCTCCCTAGGGGGAACCCTAGGGTATCCACGGAACGCCTGCCCAACTCTTGCCGGGACTCACTATAATCTATAATTCAAAAGTTTGAAATATTTCAAATATTTTCACTATATAATTAAAGTACTCCAAAATATTTCATACTTACAATTAGTTAGCTTTGAAGCTTAATATAATCCAAAAGAATATGTACTACAACCATCCGTTATAATAGAACTTAAAGTCTTAAAAAAAATAATCTAGTACTATTCACGAGTACTCTTGATCTCGAACCCTATTAAGGAAAACAAAAACGTGGAATGAGTTAAACAGTCCAGTGAGGTTCCAAGACACTCTAGCAGTTCAAATAAATCATATAAGTTAAGCATGATACATATACGGTTCAAGATTTGACATTGGCACATTTACAATAAGACAGATTTTATTATACAGAAATATACACAAATTGAAGGATACAGTGTTCCAGTGGAACCATTTCGGTCAACTTCACCTTATAACTTCAGATCCCTTCGATTTGTCTGGCTATCACCTTATCCCTCCAGTGGTAATACTCGAGTATATCGAAACGGTGGTCCAGGGTTCCAACTTACCCGACCGAGCCCAGTCCTAGCTCGAGCAGGTTAGTAACTAAGGGCAGGATCCAATTCAGCTTAGAACTTACAACATGTGCAAGCAATCAAGTAAATCGATAAATCGGTTGAACGGTAGAAATTTATCATTTTAGTAGGTCGAGTGAGATGAAGTACACATTCGCTTTACAATGGTGGCAATGTCATAAGAGCAATTATAGGTAACTTTTAACACTTAAACACGTAAGCAATATGCTGTAATTTCATATGAACACGGAATTTACGGTAATCAAGTAATCAAGTAAGCAGGTAATCAAGTAAATCAGTAAACGGTAGATCGGTAATCGATAAATCGGTAAATCAGTAAATCGGTTGGACGGTAGAAATTTGTCATTTTAGTAGGTCGAGTGAGATGAAGTACATACTCGTCTTAAAACACTGAAAAAGTTCATAGGAGCAATTGTCGGTAGCACTTAATAGTTAAACACATAAGGACCATGGAGTAAACATGTCGTAAAACTATTCAAGTCACGTACTCCTATATGAAACACTCACCAATTCAAAACAAGTGAGTAAGTGCTCAAACAAGTGTTTAGGCATCTGCTTCGAGTTCCTCTTGAAGGTCCCCTTGAGCGCTTGAGCAAATAATAATAACTTCATTCACAATCATGCATTTACCAAGAAAGGATGCACACTCATTTAGACTACATCAAAGTCTTAAAAGAGAGCTTTAATTCTCTCAACTCGAGATTCAAGAGTGAAGTTTTAAAGTCCGAAAAGAGACTAGCATCTTCCATGAAATCGAATTCAAAACATTCAATAGATATCGAGAAAAGAAGTCAAGTTCCCGAAATTGCATTTTCTAAGTAATCGGCAAATTTCAGTTTTGCACGACAATCTTTGGAAAATCGAATCTGGAGTTTGGCACGTCAAAAAATGAAAAAATTTACATTGTTGGAATCTTTGTTCAAAGTGCTAAAAGTTCCTAGAAGACACTTTTCTAAGATTCTAAATGAAAAACATTCAAATTTCAGCTTAAAGTGGCTGTCTTGTATCTCCAAGACAGTTTCAGTCTTAGTTTTTGGCAAATTTTGGAAATTCGGCAAAATTCACTGAAAGTGAACTAGCCTCTGAAATTCACAACACAATTAGAGTTCTAATAAAAGTTTTAAACACAACAAATATAACTAGAATCGGAGTTTTGAACGCCAAGATATAGCAGCTCAAAGTTGGTTAAAAACAAAGACCACTCGGTCCATTTTTCCACATTTGAAAGGTAACTTTGGGATCTTATTTGTATATCAAAACAGTCTTAGAATGATACCAAAATTGGTACACTTCAACTTCGTATGAGGACTACTCCTCTATCAAATTTCATTTGAAAACTTACGTGGGAAGGCTGTTAACAAAACGACTGAAGTTCGTAAAATGTTTCAAAGCAAATCTGTCTTCTTGCTTTCTTTTTCTTTTTCAAACATTTTGCCCAATGAAATCAACTAAAATCTGGCTCATTTGTGAAATGAAAGTCTAAGAAACATCTAATATACATTTGGTAGTTGATTGACATCAGAATTTTCAAAACAACATGTCCCAAATCAAACTAGACCAGTTGGCTAGCAATACAGAAGGGTTTTCCAAATTTTCGGCTTTGGTGTAGTTTGAAACATAGACCATATCTCTCATTCACTACAACTTGAAATTAAGAATAGTTGGTGGGTTTGAAACTAGATTCAAAAGGTTACATTTCATTAGAAGAAATCATTTTGAAAATCAGTTCATAGCTAGCTTGAATTCAAGCGACAAGCAGCGGCTTATCACTGTCACTCGCACAGCACAGTAGAACAGAACAGGTAACTTTAGTGAACTACTATGGCTCACTCAGTTCGAATCAGAGGGTACATTTTACACCGTTAGAAAACTACGAATGTCTAGTTTCGAATGACACTAACGGCACTCAATTCTGACCTCCGTATAGAAAGATATGTTGGTTCAAAAATTACTGCCAGAGGACCCCTGCTATGCGATTTCTAGAATTGTTCTTGTCAAAACTCAATTTTTTTCTCAACCAAATCAAGTGATTTTTGGTGGAAACTTTCCACACATCCTATACAACATATCTACATTAGATTTAAAGTCATTTTATCACCAAAATTTCGAATCAAAGCTTCAGCAAAAATAGGGCAGAATTGGTCATCAACCAACCGAAATTTTCCTCAACTTTTCTTTCAATTTTCCAACTAATCTCACCTTGTTTACCACTTAATTCACACAAACCACACTTATAATCACTATATCAGTCCAATATATCCATTGTGAGATTTCATAGAGTCCACTCCAATCATTTACAATCAAGTAACAACACCCATATGAAGCTACAAGCTCCAAGGCCAAATTTAACCAACTAGAACTAAGATTAAGGGACCGAATGATTACCTCCTAATTCTTGATGAAAAATCAGAAATTTTGGTCACCAAAAGCTCCAAGAAACTCGGCTAGAAGACCTCCTCCTCCAAGCCAAGGTGAATCTCCAAGTAGTTTAGGTGTTGTGTGAAGATTTGTGGAAGATTTGGAATCAAGATTGGAAACAAATGAAGAGAGCTTTGCTTCTCTTCTTCCTTGGGGTTGCTGGTCGGCTGATACTAGTAGGAAGAAAGAGTGTTTTGTACTTTGAATCTTGTCTTAGAAGCTTACGAGAATTGTGGCCCAAAAGCTTTACCAAAATCAACTCTTAATAGTGCGCGTACGCGCGCGTTTTACGCCCGTTTCCTCTCGGGTTTGTTCCACTTGTGCACTAAACTTACAAATATGATTCCTTTAACACTATAATTATTCACTCTTAGTAGTCTAAATTTAATTTCTAAAGTCTATCAATTAGTTGCGCACGTGAAAACGCGAACTTCCGACTCGTGCGCTATAAAGCGCAATTTCAAAGAAGTTCTTGTATCGATGATATAACTAACTAATACTAGAGTAAATAATCATGAAAATAACTATTTTAGAAATAAAAACATGAGTCCTAACATGAGTCTAATATTAATTTCTCAAATCTTCAATTAATTTGTATCAGCGTCTCTTTCGAAAAACTTTCGACGCGCGCATGGTATAAACTTATTTTTAACTTACTTACATCTAATCTCTAAATTAACTTTTCTTAATCTACTATTGATCATTCTTAATTCTTCAATACTAATGTACTTTCGGATCGAACATAGTTTCAAAAAACGTGTACTTCTTATTTCTCGCGAAACGAACCCTAGAAAAATTAATTTTACTAACGAGACGTGTAAAAAATATAATTGAGACATTATTCCATGTAAGTATGTTTAAAATGATTGAAATAAATTATTCAGACAAAACGGGTGAGTAAATAATTAATTAGGCCAGAAAAATAAAATAAAAATAAGAAAATTAGGGTCTTCGCAACCTTTCCTCCTTAAAAAGAATTTCGTTTTCGAAATTCATACCTTCCATAATCTCAAATAACTCTGAACCTTGTTGTGTGATCATTTGATATGTTCTTGCAGATGCCATTGGTCGGTTTCCTCCTCCATTGACTTGTCGAGGGATAGTTCTATTTCCTTGTGGAGTAGTAGTTTCTCGTGGATACTGCTTTGGACAGTCATGAACTTTATAGTTGGTGCTCCCACATCCCATACACTTTCGCCCCTTTAGCCAGCAGTTTTCTTCGGTATGATTCCTCCTTCCACAATATACAATACGAGGTTTTCTTTGATTGTATCTGTCTTACTAGAGCTCTTCGTGATGCAGTTCCTTCTGGTTCCTTTTAATTAGTGGTGAAGGAAGTGATAGTTTTACTCCATCCACTCCTTTTCTAACTTTGGGTGGTGTTCCAATTTCTCTTAGTCTACTATCGGATATATCTCTCTTTCTCGCTTGAAAGGCTCTCAGTTGGAATTTTGTGCTTTCCACCCTTTGCACTTTCTCGAGAACGTTACTAAATGTTTCAATCTGTGCTGCGGCAAGGGCATCTTGGATTTCTAAATTTAATCCTTGAATAAATCGTCTTATTCTCTTCCGTTCCTTAGCCACCAATTCTAGAGCGTATGTAGATAATTTTGTGAATCGTGTTACGTACTCAACCACACTCAAAATTTATTGACGAAACTTTATAAAATTGTCTTCTCTCTTTTCTTGAACTAGTGGATGAAGAAATTTGTCATTAAACTCTCGTACAAAGTTTATCCAAGTCCTTGGAGTTTGATCACTTTTCCACTTGCTTCTTATAATATTCCACCAGGCTCGAGCTGTTTTTTCAAGTTAAAATACAGCAAAAGTGACTTGTCTTTCTTCTGTGTAGTCCAAGCCACCGAATATATTTATTATATTTTCTAACCAATTCTCAGCCACTTCTGGGTCAAGTCCTCCAGAAAATATTGGTGGGAAGAATTTCTGAAACCGTTCCAAAACTCGATCCTCCCCTATCTCTTGGTTACGACGTTAGTTTTCTTGTCCAATCCCCTGGCCCTGTTGAGCTACTAAGAGCTCTAGTACATCTGTCATGCGAGTTAAAATAATCCCATTTGGTCATCTTCTCTCCCAACCCTTGGCTTGGCGTTTTGATCAATACCAGATCCATCATCTACTCTTAGATTTCGGGGTTGTTTAGGTTGACGTCCCTTTCGTTATCCTCTAGTTTCCATGTTCACAGCTAATCTATATGCATATGCATAAACCTCACACTAAACCATAATTGAACTATACACACATACCAATAACAACTTTAAAGAAAAATGAAATCACTTGCACAAATAACATTATCACCATACAAGTAAACACAAACTAAAATTCATTAAATCATAACACAAATTATAGTCAAGTAAAGTTCATACCAAATCAAAGTCAGTAAATAAAAGTAAACAAGTGATTATCAAAAGTACATTCATTTTCAAGGCACAAACTCTTAAGTTATACTCCCATCGTCCCACTACAAAAGATCACAAGTAGTGTTTCACTAGATTAATTGAAACTAGATGATTCCCGTTCCCTAAGACGTTCAACTTCATTTCCAACACCAGGATCTTCTGGGCTACGATCTTCTCTACTTCCCACTCTTAATTATTGTGACATTTTAGCCAAACGATTATTGGTTTTCTGTAACTATTCATGTGAAATATCGATTCGTTCTTATTCCCCACAAATGGAGATCTCAAGTCCTTAGGATTGCCCTCAACTCTTAAGTACTCGGGTACAAGAATTCGAAACAAGGTAATTCACAACTCGAGTCGGCCGGTCCCAAGAGTAAATCACCATATTTAAGATTCTTATCCAACTTACATATCTAATTTTCTCCAAGTATCAAGATAAAGGGTTTATACCTATCACATTCATGATTCATAGGTTCACTCTAGAAGAGCACTTAAATCTTTACTCATCCACATAGTAAGAACTATAACACTACTTGGTCCAAACTCACCCCGCGCAGAAACCACGCAAAGTGGCTCTGATTTTCATCCTTACAAATAGTCACTTAACTTTCAAACCAATCCCACAGTCCGACATCCTAAACTTATAAGTCTTGGATAAACTACAAAGATCAGAACCCCAAGCTATGATACCAGTTGTGATGCCCCCACTTCTCTCTAGGGCGAATTCTAGGGTATCCGTGGAACACCTGCCCAACTCTCGCCGGGACTCACTACAATCTATAATTCAAAAGTTTGAAATATTTCAAATATTTTCACTATATAATTAAAGTACTCCAAAATATTTCATACTTACAATTAGTAAGCTTTCAAATTTAATACAATCCAAAAGAATATGTACTACAACCATCCGTTATAATACAACTTAAAGTTTTCAAAAGAAAATAATCTAGTACTATTCACGAGCACCCTTGGTCTCGAACTCTGTTAAAGAAAATAAAGACGTGGAATGAGCTAAACAACCCAGTGAGATTCCAAGACACTCTAGCAGTTCTAATAAATCACGTAAATTAAGCATGATACATATACGGTTCAATATTTCACATTGGCATATTTACAATAAGACAGTTATCATGATACAGAAATAAACATATATTGAAGAATACGGTGTTCTAGTGGAACCATTTCGGTCAACTTCACCTTATAACTTCAGATCCTTTCGATTTGTCTGGTCATTTCCATATCTCTCCAGTGGTAATACTCAAGTATACAGAAACGGTGGCCCAGGGTTTCAACCTACTCGACCGAGTCCAATCCTGACTCGAGCAGGTTAGTAACCAAGGGCAGGATCCAGTTCAGCTTAGAGCTTACAACATGCGCAAGTAATCAAGTAAATTGGTAAATCTGTTGAACGGTAGAAATTTGTCATTTTAGTAGGTCGAGTGAGATGAAATACACAGTCGCCTTAAAACGGTGGCAATTTCATAAGAGCAATTATAGATAACACTTAACACTTAAACACGTAAGCAATATGCTATAATTTCATATGAATACGAAATTTACAGTAATCAAGTAATCAAGTAAGCAGTCAATCAAGTAAATCGGTAAACGGTAGATCGGTTGAACAGTAAATCGGTAATCGATAAATCGGTAAATTGGTTGGACGGTAGAAATTTGTCATTTTAGTAGGTCGAGTGAGATGAAGTACACACTCGCCTTAAAACAGTGAAAAAGTTCATAGGAGCAATTATCGGTAGCACTTAATAGTTAAACACATAATGATCATGGAGTAAACATGTTATAAAATTATTCAAGTCATGTACTCCTATATGGAACACTCACCAATTCAAAACAAGTGAGTAAGTGCCCAAACAAGTGTTTAGGCTTCCGTTTCGAATTCCTCTTGAAGGTTCCCTTGAGCGCCTGAGCAAATAATAATTAATTTCACTCACAATCATGCATTTACCAAGAAAGGATGCACACTTATTTAGACTAAATCAAAATCTTAAAAGAGAGCTTTAATTCTCTCAACTCGAGATTCAAGAGTGAAATTATAAAGTTCGAAGAGAGACTAGCATCTTCCATGAAATCGAATTCAAAACGTTCAATCGATATCGAGAAAAGATGTCAAGTTCCCGAAATTGCATTTTCTAAGTAATCGGCAAATTTCAGCTTTGCACGACAATCTTTGGAAAATCGAATCTGGAGTTTGGCATGTCGAAAAATGAAAAACTTTACACCGTTGGACTTTTTGTTCGAAGTACTAAAAGTTAGTTTTCCAAGATTCTAAACAAAAAACATTCAAATTTCAGCTTAAAGTGGCTGACTTGTATCTCCAAGATAGTTTCAGTCTTAGTTTTTGGCAAATTTTGGAAATTCAGCAAAATTCACAGAAAGTGAACTAGCCTCTGAAATTCACAACACTATTAGAGTTCCAATCAAAGTTTTAAACACAACAAACAGAACTAGAATCGGAGTTTTGAGCGCTAAGATATAGCAGCTCAAAATTGGTTAAAAACAAGGACCACTCGATCCATTTTTTCAGATTTGAAAAGTAATTTTGGGATCTTATTTGTATATCAAAACAGTCTTAGAATGACACCAAAATTGGTACACTTCAAGTTCCGTATGAGTACTACTCCTCTATCAAATTTCATTTGAGAACTTACGTGGGAAGGCAGTTAACAAAATGACTGAAGTTCACAAAATGTTTCAAAGCAAATCTGTCTTCTTGCTTTCTTTTTCTTTTTCAAACATTTTGCCCAATGAAATCAACTCAAATCTGGCTCATTTGTGAAACAAAGGTCTAAGAAACATCTAATATACATTTGGTAGGTGATTGACATCAGAATTTTCAAAATAACATGTCCCAAATCAAACTAGACCAGTCGGCTGGCAAAGACAGAAGGGTTTTCCAGATTTTTGGCTTTGGTGTAGTTTGAAACTTAGACCATATCTCACTCACTATAACATGAAATTGAGAATGGTTGGTGGGTTTGAAACTAGATTCAAAAGGCTACATTTCATCAGAAGAAATCATTTTGAAAATCAGTTCATAGCTAGCTTGAATTCAAGCGACAAATCGCAGCTTATCACTGTCACTCGCACAGCAAAGCAGAACAGAACAGGTAACTTTGGTGAACTACTATGGCTCACTCAATTCGAATCAGAGGATGCATTTTACATCGTTAGAAAACTATGGATGTCTAGTTTCGAATGCCACTAACGGCACTCAATTCTGACCTCCGTATAGAGAGATATGTTCGTTTAAAAATTACTGCCAGAGGACCCCTGCTATGCGATTTCTAGAATTGTTCTTGCCAAAACTCAATTTTTTTCTCAACCAAATCAAGTGATTTTTGGTGGAAACTTTTCACACATCCTATACAACATATCTACATCAGATTCAAGGTCATTTGATCACCAAAATTTTGAATCAAAGCTTCGGCAAAAATTGGACAGAATTGGTCATCAACCAACCAAAATTTTCCTTAACTTCTCTTTCAATTTTCCCACTAATCTCACCTTGTTTACCACTTAATTAACACAAACCACACTTATAATCACTATATCAGTCCAATATATCCATTGTGAGATTTCATAGAGCCCACTCCAATCATTTACAATCAAGTAACAACACCCACATGAAGCTACAAGCTCCAAGGCCAAATTTAACCAACTAGAACTAAGATTAAGGGACCGAATGATTACCTCCTAATTCTTGATGAAAAATCAGAAATTTTGGTCACCAAAAGCTCCAAGAAACTCGGCTCGAAGACCTCCTCCTCCAAGCCAAGGTGAATCTCCAAGTAGTTTAGGTATTGTGTGAAGATTTGTGGAAGATTTGGAATCAAGATTGGAAACAAATGAAGAGAGCTTTGCTTCTCTTCTTTCTTGGGGTTGCTGGTCGGCTGATACTAGTAGGAAGAAAGAGTGTTTTGTACTTTGAATCTTGTCTTAGAAGCTTACGAGAATTGTGGCCCAAAAGTTTTACCAAAGTCAACTCTTAATAGTGCGCGTACACGCGCGTTTCACGCCCGTTTCCTCTCGGGTTTGTTCCACTTGTGTATTAAACTTCCAAATATAATTCCTTTAACACTATAATTATTCACTCTTAGTAGTCTAAATTAAATTTCTAAAGTCCATCAATTAGTCGCGCACGTGAAAATGCGAACTTCCGACTCGTGAGCGATAAAGCGCAATTTCAAAGAAATTATTGTAATGATGATATAACTAACTAATATTAGTGTAAATAATCATGAAAATAACTATTTTAGAAATAAAAACATGAGTCCTCACATGAGTCTGGTATTAATTTCTCAAATCTCCAACTAATTTGTACCAGCGTGTCTTTCGAAAAACTTTCGACGCGTGCACGGTATAACATTAATTTTAACTTACTTACATCTAATCTCTCAATTAACTTTTCTTAATCTACTATTGATCATTCTTAATTCTCCAAAACTAATGTACTCTCGGATCGAACATAGTCTCGAAAAATATGTACTCCTTATTTCTTGCTAAACGAGCCCTAGAAAAATTAATTTTACTAACGAAACGTGTTAAAAATATAATTGAGACATTATTCCATGTAAGTAAGTTTAAAATGATTGAAATAAATTATTCTGAGAAAACGGGTGAGTAAATAATTAATTAATCCAGAAAAATAAAATAAAAATAAGAAAATTCGAGTCCTCACAACCTTCCCTCCTTAAAAAGAATTTCGTTCTCGAAATTCATACCTTCCATAATCTCAGATAACCTTGAACTTTGTTGTGTGATCATTTCATATGTTCTTGCAGATGTCACTGGTCGGTTTCCTCCTCCATTGACTTGTGAAGTAGTAGCTTCTCGTGGATACCGCTTTGGACAGTCGTGAACTTTATGGTTGGTGCTCCCACATCCCATACACTTTCGTCCCTTTAGCTAGCAGTTTTTTTCGGTATCATTCGATCTTCCACAATATCCACAGGTCGGACGAGACATTGTGACTTGACTTGCTTGCGAGGTTTTCTTTGATTGTATCTGTCCTACTAGAGCTCTTTGTGATGTAGTCCCTTCTGGTTCCTTTATCATGAGTGGTGAAGGAAGTGATAGTTTTACTCCATCCACTCCTTTTCTGACTTTAGGTAGTGGTCCAATTTCTCTTAGTTTACTATCGGATACATCTCTTTTCCTCGCTTGAAAGGCTCTCAGTTGGAATTTTGTGCTTTTCACCCTTTGCGCTTTCTCGAGAGCGTCACTAAATGTTTCAATCTGTGCTATGGCAAGGGCATCTTGGATTTTTAAATTTAATCCTTGGATAAACCGTTTTATTCTCTTCCGTTCCGTAGCCACCAATTCTGGAGCATATGTAAATAATTTCATGAATCGTATTTCGTACTCAACCACACTCAAAATTTTTTTACGAAACTTTATAAAATCGTCTTCTCTCTTTTCTTGGACTAGTGGAGGAAGAAATTTCTCATTAAACTCTTGTATAAAATTTATCCAAGTTCTTGGAGTTTGATCCCTTTCCCATTTGTTTCTTATTTCTAACCAATTCTCAGCCATTTCTGGATCAGATCCTCCAGAAAATTTGGGTGGGAAGAATTTTTGAAACCGCTCCAAAGCTCGATCCTCCCCTGTCTCTTGGTTTCGACGTTAGTTTTCTTGTCTAACCCCCTGGTCCTGTTGAGCTACTAAGAGCTCTAGTACATCTGTCATGCGAGTTAAAACTAATTTCATTTGGTAATCTTCTCTCCCAACCCTTGGCTTGACGTTTTGATCAATACCAGACCCATTATCTACTCTTAAATTTCGGGGTTGTCTAGGTTGACGTCCCTTTCGTTGTCCTCTAGTTTTCATGTTCACAACTAATCTATATGCATATGCATAAATCTCACACTAAACCATACTTAAACTACACACACATACCAGTAACAACTTTAAAGAAAAATAAAATCACTTGCATCAATAACATTATCATCATACAAGTAAACACAAACTAAATCTCATTAAATCATAACACAAGTTATAGTCAAGTAAAGTTCATACCAAGTCAAAGTCAGTAAACAAAAGTAAACAGGTGATTATCAAAAACACATTCATCTCCAAGACACAAACTCTTAAGTTCTACTCCCATCGTCCCACTACAAAAGATCACAAGTAGTGTTTCATTAGATTAATTGAAACTAGATGATTCCCGTTCCCAAACACGTTCAAGTTCATTCCCAACATCAGGATCTTCTGGGCTACGATCTTCTCTACCTCTCACTCTTAATTATTGTGTCATTTTAACCAAACGATTATTGATTTCCTGTAACTATTCACGAGAAACATAATTCATTCTTATTCCTCACAAATGGAGATCTCAAGTCCTTAGGATTGCACTCAACTCTTAAGTACTCGGGTACAAGAATCCGAAACAAGGTAATTCACAACTCGAACCGGCCGATCCCAAGAGTAAATCACCACATTTGAGATTCCTACCCAACATACATATCTTTTTTCTCTCCAAGTATCAAGATAAAAGGTTTATACCTATCACATTCATGATTCATAGTTTCACTCTAGAAGAATACTTAAATCTTTACTCATCCACATAGTAAGAACCATAACACTATTTGGCCCAACTTCACTGTGAGGACTCGAAAAACTATTATTTTTAAATCCCTATTTTTTGCTAAATTAATTATTTATTTGGATTTTTGCCACGAATAATATTTTCTAGCCTTATTAGACCTAAGTACATGGTATTATAGTTTCGATATATTTTTAAAGTGTCTCGTTTCAAAAATTATTTTTCTTAGAAGCTTGTTTAGTGAAAAAGTGAAAACGCGTTTGAAAAATTTTAATCGATTGAGAGTACAATAAATTTGAAAAATTGGAGACTTGTACAATGGTTCTAAAATAGGTAATTTTATGTTTAAGTACTCAAGTGATAGTTAGTAGTACAATCGTTATAGGAATTTCGCGAAGATTTCGCGTTATCGCGCTTAAATTGGTGGTACGCGTTTTCACACATGCGATTTTAATTGAGGGACTTTAGACCCTTATTTTGGGACAATTAAGAGTGAATAATATTTGTATGAATATAAGTGTACTAGAGGTTTAGTGCACTAGTGAAACGAACGCGAGAGGAATTGAGCACGAAACGCGCGCGCGCTACATTATTCAAAGTTGACTTTTGTACACACAAGCTACCATTCATTAAGCTTCTTTAAGAAGCTTCAAAAAAAATCAGTTTCCCTCTCTCTCTTCCTCACCAAAAACTGCCGGCCACCACCCTCCTCTCTCAAGACTCCATTGCTCTTCATTTTTTCTTCACAAAAACTCACCCAATTCACACAAAAATTGGAGAACACTTAATTCTACACTAGAGGATCATCTTAAACTATAAAGGAAGGGAGCTTTCACGATTTTTCTTGGACAAAAGGGGGACCGAAATTTCTGGTCTTTGCACACCAAGGAGGTACATAATGATTAACTCATAGAATCTTATCTTGTGGAAGTTATATTGCATGATTAAGCTCTAGTATGCCATTGGTTAGCTTGTTTTTGGTGTAAAATGAAATTGGTGGGCTCTATGAACTCCCACATTTGTCTTGAGGGCTGATCTCATGCTTGATGATGGATTTAATGTTGGTTTAGTGCTCAAAATGGTAGATTAATGGTGTATTATTAGTATAAACTTCAAGGAGTGCATCGGGTAAAAAGTTCCGATTCTGCCCCTGCTTTGAACGTACCTATTTTTGTAGAATTTTGGGGATTTAATGGCTGGTATATGATGTTTATATGTTGTATAGATGGTGTATAAAATTTCATTGAAAAATATTGAGGTTTGGTTGGTCAAATGGATTAATTTCGTGAAGCTAGTAAATCTGGAAAACTGTTCCCGTAATGCTCAGACAGCTCGCTTGTTTCGTCCATAACTCTGTACTCCGACGTCGAAATCGAGTGCCGTCAGTGGAATTTGAAACTAGACATTCTCAGATTTCCAAAGGTATAAAATACAACCCTAGATTCCATCCGAGCAGCCGTACCAACCATTTAAAAATGACTGTTCTGTTTCTCTCTTTTCCTGGAACAAAGTTCAGAAGCTGCAACTTGAGGCACGAATTTGAGTTAGTTGTGTGCTGAATTTCATAATGATTTCTTCTGAGAAATTGAAGCTTTACGAATGTGTTTTCCAATGCCACCAACCATTCACAATTCAGAGCTGAATTGAGTGATTTGTGACCAAAATACGAAATCTGCCCTGTTCTTGAAAACCCTAAATTCTGGGCAGATTTGATATTTGACTTGGTGTGAACTTGTCAATTGAATTTCTTGGAGATAAACACTTACCAAATGTACCATAAATGTTCCTTAGGCTTTGCCTACACAAATGAACCAAGTTTTAAGGATTTTCTAGGCCAAATGTTTGAAAATGAAGAACGAAAAACTCAAGGCAGTTTTGCCTTAGGAATTTTTCGAAACTTTAGTTGGTTGGTTGACTACCTTTCCGAAAGCATTTTTTCATGAAATTTGATAGAGGGATACCCTTTATATAGGAGTATTATACTGCCAAATTTTGTACCAATCCAAGTCCATTTCGATACATAACTAAAGTCCCAAAGTCGGAAACTCAAATCTGGAAATTTGTTCAACAGTTTCAAATTTTTCCAAACTTTGAGCTACCGTATCTCGGTGCTCGAAACTCTGATTCTTGATCCGCTTGTTCTGTTATAAACCTTACTTGCATCTTTAACTGAGTTACAAATTTCAGAGGCTGGTTTGGAACGTGTGAATTTTTCTGGATTTCGAAAATTAGCGAAAAACCAACCCCGACACAACCTTGAATGCCTGGAAACGGTAACTTTGAGCTCATTTTTGAGTATCTTCTATTTAGAATCATGGAAAAGTGCCTTCTAAGAACTTTTAGTACTTTCAAACAGGTTTCCAACGGCACCAAGTTTTTCAATTTTTTACCTGTAGAATGTGAGATACGATTTTTCAAAGTATCATATCAAACCTGAAGTTTTTTTTCCAAATTCCAAGGGAATGGAGTTTTCAAGTACTCCTTATTCCTTCAATATTTCTTGAACATTTTATACTTGATTTCCCAAAATGAAAACTCGATTACCCGTGTACTTTAAGAAACTCCATTTAAATCTCGATTTACGAGTAATTGAGGTTCGTTTTCAAGAAATTTCCTTAGATTGTACTAGTGTACAATCTTCCTTGATAATTGGGATATATGAGTGATACTTCACTATTATTTGCTCAGGCGCACACGAGAACTCTCAAGAGGATCCCACGGTGAACGCTTAAATTTCGATTGAGACTACTTACTACTTGGTGAGTGTCAAGTGCATGTTTACTTGAATTCCTGTGAACTTGATACATGTTTGTCTTGCTTAATCTACCTGGTTTTGATAAAATGGGGTCAAGTGTGTACTTTATCGCACTCGTACTCATTTGAAATAAATGTTCATGCTTGGTCTGGTTTGCTAGACTTACATATCCTGAATTACATGCTTGGACCTGTCAAATATTTGTATACATGACTTGGTATGTTATGAGTGCATACGTTATTGGAGTGAATCTCTTCGACATTTACATGTACATGGGGGACGTCCAAACTCATAGGCCGACCTTGGAACTTGAGCCGGCATGGGTTTGGTCGGGAATCTCGGTGGGCCATGAGATTCACATGATAAGGTTGATCTATTGAGAGATCTTGTTTGGCATACTCGTGGAGTATCGCCTTATAAATGTCGTGAGGGCCCGGAGCAGTGTACGGTGGACGGATAGGAAGTTAGTGGAGTTCTTTGGATTGAAAATACCGACCCGGTTGACGGAGTGTCATCGCGGGGAGGTATACGAATGTCATCGACACAGCAAGTGGAACTTAGCTCCTTAGAGCTACTATATCCTTGAATTGTTTCTGTTTACTTTCACTGATTTTTTTAATTACTTGTAATTATCTCTTGAACTGTTATTTGGGACTGTTATCTGGACTACGTGCTTGAATGTGTGTTCTTGACTTCACGAGCGTTTTGCTCACTCTATAGATTTATTTTTCTTAACAGGATTGAACTCGGAGATGTATTGGAGAAACCCTCCTGATGTACTTTTGTTTAGGGTTTCTATTATATTTTGGCTCTGCACTTGGTTTTGGGTTGTACTTTTGAAATTGAAATGTAACATTTGGAGCGTGATGTATATTTGGGATTTAAGATGTACTTTGAACACCCGACGTGCGGGTTGGATAATGGATGACTATTGTTAAGGTTGAACGCTTCCGCATTTACTGTATTTAAGTTATTTACTTGTGTTGTGTAGACTGGGAATAAGCTCGAATGAAATTGCTTGAGTCCTGGCGAGAGTTGGGCATGCGTCCCGCGGATACCCTTTGGTTCGTCTTAGGGACAAGTGGGGGAGTCACGGTTGGTATCAGAGCGCTAGGTTAGCGCTAGGTTAGAGATCTATATGGGAGACATATTAGGTACTCTACTTTTAAGATTCGATAGAGGATGACTTAGTCATACCTTAAGTGATACTTGGGGCGAGCTAGCAACTACGTTAGTCTTACCTCAAGTGACATTTGGGATGAACTAGTGATTAAGTTAGGCATGCATTACGGTGTATCCGGACTAGGTAGTGATTAAGTTTATAACCGAAAAGTGTGATTGTTTTGCAGGGATGGAGAACGGAAATGGAGCCCCGGCGGCTACTGGGAATGGCCATGTAGAGCCCCTTAGGCCTATTTACTATCGAGCTCTAGAGGGAGGAGCTCGTGTACGCTATTCACCTATTACTAGGTATCCCCAATGTCCGTGTAGGTTGACCTTCGCCTACCCGAATCATCTTGTGCTTGCTCTGGACGACGAGCGTCGTCAGCTGGTGGATCTTAACTGAGAGTTACAGGCAGAGGTGGACGAGTTGAGACAGATGGTGGGCGCTCAGGGTGAGCGGATTGCCGAGTTTGAGGAGGTGATCGAGGGTGAGGTGGCCACATCCGCAGTTGTTCGTGAGGAGCTCGACAGTACTAGGGTTCGACTTACTAGTTTGAGAGGGGAGGTCTGTGGTCAGGCTTCCAGGATTTTGACTCATACTACTAGGCTAGTGGATGAGGCGATGGAGGCAGTCCATAGCTCTGAGGAGGAGGATCCTGAGAAGGAGGTTCCTCCTGATAGTCCTACTGTGGATTAGATCTAGATTGATTGACCTTTCTTTTGATCCTTTTGACTAGTACAGTTAGAATTAGCAGGGGTGATGCTAAGTGCTGAGGCCATTGTATTTTGCATGACTGTGTGGCTTACTTTTGAAGCACTTGCTTTTACTTTAGTCCTCTGTGACTAAAAGTACTCTTGTGGCACCTGTGTGCTATATTTTTGTGACTACCCCATGACTTGCTAATTGTATGAACTTGATATGCTAATGAATGTAAATTATTGTTATTTCCAATATTTTCTTGATTGGTTCCTACTCTCTACTTTGCATCGCATAATTTATTTATTTCTTGCACTAGGCACGCCTAGGTTATGGAAGGACTAAGAGGTGGTCGAAACCGTGGTCGAGGTCGTGGGCGAGGGACTAGACAGGCTCAACCTCAAAGGGATGACTAGGGATCGGCAACTGGACCGACCTAAGGTCAGGAAAATATTGAGGGTAATCAAGTGGCTACTGCCATTAATAGGATGACTGATATTCTAGAGCGCTTAGCTGATAGACAAGACCCTGAACCGTTCAACCAATTTGAGGGTTAGGAAAGATGAGAGGATAGAGCCTTGGAAAGGTTCCTAAAGTTCAACCCGCCTAAGTTTATTGGTGAACCCGACCCTGAAGTAGCAGAGAATTGGTTAGAGAAGATGACCAACATATTCGCCGCTCTAGATTACACTGAGGATAGGCGAGTGAACTTCGCTGCTTTCCAATTTGAGAGAGTAGCCCGTGTTTGGTGGGATCTGATAAAAGGAAAATGGGAGAGAACTCAAACCCCTTGGACTTGGACAATTTCACAAGGGAATTTAATGAAAAGTTTCTTCCGCCCTTAATCCAAGAGAAGAGGGAGGATGAATTTATCAAGCTGAAACAGGGAACTCTTAGTGTAGCTGAGTATGAAGGAAGATTTACTAAACTTTTAAAGTACGCTCCCGAATTGGTGACCAATGAGCGAAAAAGGATTAGACGATTTGTTCAGGGACTTAATGTGAAGATACAAGAGGGCTTGACTGCAGCCCAAATCTCTACGTTCATTGAGGCACTAGAGAAAGCTCAAAGGGTAGAAAATGTAAGGATGCAAGTGAGAGACTTCCACAATAGAAAAAGAAACTTTTCTAACCATACCTCTGGACAAGCTAGTAAAAGTGCACAGCCTTCCAAAATGGGAAGAGGAGCGGGAGGATCGAGAACTGCCAGAGCTTCGAGAGGAGTTTTATCTAGAGAAGGTCGTAGTGGACTGACACAAGTAAGGAGAGCGCCTTCTAGTGGTTCAGCGGTGACCCCTCAAGTTACGTGTGGGTACTGCGAAAAATCCAACCATTCTGAAAATGGCTGTTGGAGGAAGTCTGGGAAGTGCTTGGCCTGCGGTAGTACCGAACACCAACTTGCGAACTGTCCAAACAAAATGAAGACGGGAGGTGATACCCAGAGACCGGAAAAGTCAGCCTCTAAGCAAACCATTGCCGGAGGGAGCCGACCGAAAGTACCGGCCAGGGTTTATGCACTGGATTATCAACAAGTTCCTGAGGCGACTGAAGTGGTAGAAGGTACAATCCCAATCTTTTACCGTTTAGCTAGGGTTTTAATTGATCCAGGTGCTACACATTCTTTTATAAACCCTAACTTCATAAGTGGGATAGACTTGAAACCAATTAAATTACCATATAATCTAGAGGTTAAAACGCCTACTGGGGATCAAAGTCTAATTGCTAACTTGGTGTATAGAGATTGTGAATTCTGGATTGGGGAACGAAAATTATTGGCTGATTTGATAGGTTTGACGATTAAGGGATATGATGTAATCTTGGGGATGGATTGGTTAGCCCGTTATAATGCTCAGTTAAACTGTAGGACGAAAATTGTAGAGTTGCGTATTACAGGAGAAGCAACCCTGAAACTGGATGTAAGGGGTAAATTAGCTTCGTCTGCACTTATCTCAGGGATCCGGGCTAGAAAGTTGTTAAGTAAAAGAGCTCAAGGATATGTGACTTTCCTTATCAACACCCCTAATAATCAGGTGAATTTGGAAGACATGCCTGTAGTGAAAGAATTTTCTGATGTTTTTCCTGAAGAATTGGAGTCCCTACCCCCGGAACGAGAAATAGCCTTTAAGATCGATGTAACTGCGGGAGTAGCCTCTATTTCTAAGACGTCATATCGAATGGCCCCAGCGGAATTGAAGGAGTTGAAATTGCAACTACAAGACTTGTTAGAACAGGATTTTATACGGGAAAGTGATTCACCGTGGGGAGCCCCAGTTTTGTTTGTTAAGAAGAAGGACGGGAGTCTGAAACTGTGTATAGACTACCGAGACTTGAATGATATTACAATTAAGAATAAATACCCGTTGCCCCATATTGATGAGTTATTTGACCAATTGCAAGGGTTGTAGTATTCTCGAAATTGGATTTGAGACAGGGCTACTATCAATTGAGGATTTTGGAGAAGGATATACCCAAGACTGCTTTTAACTCGAAATATGGGCATTTTGAGTTTGTCGTGATGCCATTTGGGTTAACAAATACACCTGCCGCTTTCATAGATTTAATGCATAGGATTTTTACGCCTTATTTGGATCAATTTGTGGTAGTGTTCATTGATGATATTTTGGTGTATTCTAAGAATGTGAAAGAGCATGAAAAATACCTGAGAATTGTTTTACAAACTTTGAGAGAACACCAATTATATGCTAAGTTTAGTAAGTGTGAATTGTGGTTAAAAGAAGTGACTTTCTTAGGGCATATAATCTCTAAGGATGGGATTAAAGTGGATCCAGTTAAGGTTGAAGCTGTTTCAAAGTGGAAAAGACCGGAAAACCCAACGAAAGTTCGAAGTTTTATAGGATTGGCAGGGTATTACCGGAGATTCATCTAGGATTTTTCGAAAATTGCTGGACCCATGACTGAATTGACAAAAAAAAAAGAAAAGTTTCTATGGAGTTCTAAGTGTGAAGAAAGTTTTCAGGAGTTGAAAAGACGGTTGACAAAAGTACCTGTGTTAGCTCTACCAAGTGGACATGATAGTTTTGTGGTTTACACGGATGCTTATAAAGAAGGATTAGGGTGTGTTCTAATACAAAATGACAGAGTGATAGCATATGCCTCTAGGAAATTGAAACCGTATGAAGGGAATTACCCGACTCATGATTTGGAGTTAGCAGCTGTGGTCTTTGCTTTAAAGAAATGGAGGCATTATCTGTACGGAGTGACATTTGAGGTTTTTACAGACCACAAAAGGTTTAAGTACTTATTTTCTCAAAAGGAACTGAATTTGAGGGAACGTAGATGGATGAAATTTCTGGAGGACTATGATTGTACGATTAAATATCATCCCGAAAAAGTCAATTTAGCAGCCAATACTTTAAGCCGTCAAGTGCAAGTAACTGGATTGATGGTTAAGGAATTTCAGTTGTTGGAAGAAGTTAGTTATTGGAATTCTCGATTGGAACCGAGGAAGGTCATTTTGGGGAATATCGTAGTGAATTCCACTTTGTTGGAACGCATTAAGAAATCTCAAAAAAAGGACACTGAAGTGCAAAAGTTGATGGAAAAGGTTAAAATGGGAGACAAGACAGATTTTAATTTGAGATCAAATGGAATATTGAGATTTCGGAATCGGATAGTAGTGCCAAAGGATAAAGAGCTTAAGAAGGAAATCTTAGAAGAGACACACCGATCGAAGTTTACGGTACATCTTGGAGGGAATAAAATGTACCAGGACTTGAAGAGTCTTTACTGGTGGGAGAATATGAAGAAGGAGATTGCCCAATTTGTCCAAACATGCTTAGTTTGCCAACAGGTTAAGGCCGAACATCAAAAATTGTCGGGACTTTTGCAACCCTTGGAGATACCTGAGTGAAAATGAGAAAATATTACCATGGATTTTGTATCGGGATTGCCAAAGACACAAAGAAACCATGATGCTATTTTGGTGATAGTGGATAGATTAATCAAATCGGCCCATTTTCTACCGATTAATATGAAATACCCGTTAAAGAAGCTGGCAAAGTTGTATTTGGATGAGATCATTAGGTTGCATGGAATACCTGTAAGTATCGTGTCCGACAGGGATCCGAGATTTATTTCGAGATTCTGGTAAAAGATGCAAGAAGTATTGGGGACTAAGTTGAACTTTAGTACCATTTATCATTCCCAAACTGATGGACAGTCTGAGAGGACATGTTAAGGACTTGTGTTCTGGATTTTGGAGAGAGTTGGAGTAAGTTTTTGACTTTAGTGGAATTTTTCTACAACAATAGTTTCCACTCTTCTATTCAGATGGCCCCGTATGAGACACTTTATGGTCGAAAATGTAGGTGTCCAATTTGTTGGGATGAACTAGGTGAACGGAAAATTTTAGACCCGACCACAGTATCTTGGATTGAAGAAACTAATAAGAAAGTAAGGTTGGTACGCCAAAGAATTCAGACCGCCTAGAGCCGCCAAAAGAGTTATGCCGATAATCGGAGAAAGGATTTGGAATTTACTGTTGGAGATTTGGTATTTCTCAAGATTACACCTTTGAAAGCAAGCTTGATGTCTGGAAAAGGAAAGAAATTACAGCCGAGGTTTGTAGGGCCTTACAAGTTTATCCAACGTGTGGGGAGTGTAGCCTATAAGTTGAAATTACCGTCGAATTTATTTCGAATCCATAATGTATTTCATGTATCTATGTTTAAGAAGTACCATCCGGACCCTTCTCACGTCGTACGACCGGAAAATGTTGAGATTGATAAGACTTTGACCTATGAGGAAAAACCGGTGAAACTTCTGGATCGAAAGGTAAAGGAATTGAGGAACAAGCAGATACCACTAGTAAAAGTTCTTTGGAGGAACCACGGAGTTGAGGAAGCAACATGGGAAGTTGAAAAAACGATCAGAGAGAAGTATCCAGACTTGTTTGCCAATCAAGGTAAAATTTCGAGAACGAAATTCTCTTAAGGGGGAGAGGATGTGAGGACTCAAAAAACTATTATTTTTTAATCCCTATTTTTGGCTAAATTAATTATTTATTTGGATTTTTGCCACGAATAATATTTTCTACCCTTATTAGACCTAAGTACATTGTATTATAGTTTCGATATATTTTTAAAGTGTCTCGTTTCAAAAATTATTTTTCTTAGAAGCTTGTTTAGTGAAAAAGTGAAAACGCGTTTGGAAAATTTTAACCGATTGAGAGTACAATAATTTTGGAAAATTGGAGACTTGTACAATGGTCCTAAAATAGGTAATTTTATGTTTAAATACTCAAGTGATAGTTAGTAGTACAATCGTTATAGAAATTTCTCGAAGGTTTCGCGTTATCGCGCTTAAATTGGTGGTACGCGTTTTCACACACGCGATTTTAATTGAGGGACATTAGACCCTTATTTTAGGACAATTAAGAGTAAATAATATTTGTATGAATATAAGTATACTAGAAATTTAGTGCACTAGTGAAACGAATGCGAGAGGAATTGAGCACGAAACGCACGCGCGCTACACTATTCAAAGTTGACTTTTGTACACACAAGCTACCATTCATTAAGCTTCTCTAAGAAGCTTCAAAAAAAAATCAGTTTCCCTCTCTCTCTCTTCCTCACCAAAAATTGCAGGCCACCACCCTCCTCTCTCAAGACTCCATTGCTTTTCATTTTTTCTTCACAAAACCTCACAAAAACTCACCCAATTCACACAAAAATTGGAGAACACTTAACTCTACACTAGAGGATCATCTTAAGCTATAAAGGAAGGGAGCTTTCATGGTTTTTCTTGGACAAAAAGGGGGCCGAAATTTCTGGTCTTTGCACACCAAGGAGGTACATAATGATTAACTCATAGAATCTTATCCTGTGGAAGTTATATTGCATGATTAAGCTCTAGTATGCCATTGGTTAGCTTGTTTTTGGTGTAAAATGAAATTGGTGGGCTCTATGAACTCCCACCTTTGTCTTGAGGGCTGATCTCATGCTTGATGATGGATTTAATGTTGGTTTAGTGCTCAAAATGGTAGATTAATGGTGTATTATTAGTATAAACTTCAAGGAGTGCATGGGGTAAAAAGTTTCAATTCTGCCCCTGCTTTGAACGTACCTATTTTTGCAGAATTTTGGGGATTTAATGGCTGGTATATGATGTTTATATGTTGTATAAATGGTGTATAAAATTTCATTGAAAAATATTGAGGTTTGGTTGGTCAAATGGATTAATTTCGTGAAGCTAGTAAATCTGGAAAACTGTTCCCGTAATGCTCAGACAGCTCGCTTGTTTCATCCATAACTCTGTACTCCGATATTGAAATTGAGTGCCGTCAGTGGAATTTGAAACTAGACATTCCCAACTTTCCAAAGGTATAAAATACAACCCCAGATTCCATCCGAGCAGCCTGTACCAACCATTTAAAGATGACTGTTCTGTTTCTCTCTTTTCCTGTAACGAAGTTCAGAAGCAGTAACTTGAGGCTCGAATTTGAGCTAGTTGAGATTCCTACCCAACATACATATCTTTTTTCTCTCCAAGTATCAAGATAAAGGGTTTATACCTATCACATTCATGATTCATAGTTTCACTCTAGAAGAATACTTAAATCTTTACTCATCCACATAGTAAGAACCATAACACTATTTGGCCCAACTTCACTGTGAGGACTCGAAAAACTATTATTTTTAAATCCCTATTTTTTGCTAAATCAATTATTTATTTGGATTTTTGCCACGAATAATATTTTCTATCCTTATTAGACCTAAGTACATGGTATTATAGTTTCGATATATTTTTAAAGTGTCTCGTTTCAAAAATTATTTTTCTTAGAAGCTTGTTTAGTGAAAAAGTGAAAACGCGTTTGAAAAATTTTAATCGATTGAGAGTACAATAAGTTTGAAAAATTGGAGACTTGTACAATGGTTCTAAAATAGGTAATTTTATGTTTAAGTACTCAAGTGATAGTTAGTAGTACAATCGTTATAGGAATTTCGCGAAGATTTCGCGTTATCGCGCTTAAATTGGTGGTACGCGTTTTCACACATGCGATTTTAATTGAGGGACTTTAGACCCTTATTTTGGGACAATTAAGAGTGAATAATATTTGTATGAATATAAGTGTACTAGAGGTTTAGTGCACTAGTGAAACGAACGCGAGAGGAATTGAGCACGAAACGCGCGCGCGCTACATTATTCAAAGTTGACTTTTGTACACACAAGCTACCATTCATTAAGCTTCTTTAAGAAGCTTCAAAAAAAATCAGTTTCCCTCTCTCTCTTCCTCACCAAAAACTGCCGGCCACCACCCTCCTCTCTCAAGACTCCATTGCTCTTCATTTTTTCTTCACAAAAACTCACCCAATTCACACAAAAATTGGAGAACACTTAATTCTACACTAGAGGATCATCTTAAACTATAAAGGAAGGGAGCTTTCACGATTTTTCTTGGACAAAAGGGGGACCGAAATTTCTGGTCTTTGCACACCAAGGAGGTACATAATGATTAACTCATAGAATCTTATCTTGTGGAAGTTATATTGCATGATTAAGCTCTAGTATGCCATTGGTTAGCTTGTTTTTGGTGTAAAATGAAATTGGTGGGCTCTATGAACTCCCACATTTGTCTTGAGGGCTGATCTCATGCTTGATGATGGATTTAATGTTGGTTTAGTGCTCAAAATGGTAGATTAATGGTGTATTATTAGTATAAACTTCAAGGAGTGCATCGGGTAAAAAGTTCCGATTCTGCCCCTGCTTTGAACGTACCTATTTTTGTAGAATTTTGGGGATTTAATGGCTGGTATATGATGTTTATATGTTGTATAGATGGTGTATAAAATTTCATTGAAAAATATTGAGGTTTGGTTGGTCAAATGGATTAATTTCGTGAAGCTAGTAAATCTGGAAAACTGTTCCCGTAATGCTCAGACAGCTCGCTTGTTTCGTCCATAACTCTGTACTCCGACGTCGAAATCGAGTGCCGTCAGTGGAATTTGAAACTAGACATTCTCAGATTTCCAAAGGTATAAAATACAACCCTAGATTCCATCCGAGCAGCCGTACCAACCATTTAAAAATGACTGTTCTGTTTCTCTCTTTTCCTGGAACAAAGTTCAGAAGCTGCAACTTGAGGCACGAATTTGAGTTAGTTGTGTGCTGAATTTCATAATGATTTCTTCTGAGAAATTGAAGCTTTACGAATGTGTTTTCCAATGCCACCAACCATTCACAATTCAGAGCTGAATTGAGTGATTTGTGACCAAAATACGAAATCTGCCCTGTTCTTGAAAACCCTAAATTCTGGGCAGATTTGATATTTGACTTGGTGTGAACTTGTCAATTGAATTTCTTGGAGATAAACACTTACCAAATGTACCATAAATGTTCCTTAGGCTTTGCCTACACAAATGAACCAAGTTTTAAGGATTTTCTAGGCCAAATGTTTGAAAATGAAGAACGAAAATCTCAAGGCAGTTTTGCCTTAGGAATTTTTCGAAACTTTAGTTGGTTGGTTGACTACCTTTTCGAAAGCATTTTTCCATGAAATTTGATAGAGGGATACCCTTTATATAGGAGTATTATACTGCCAAATTTTGTACCAATCCAAGTCCATTTCGATACCTAACTAAAGTCCCAAAGTCGGAAACTCAAATCTGGAAATTTGTTCAACAGTTTCAAATTTTCCCAAATTTTGAGCTACCGTATCTCGGTGCTCGAAACTCCGATTCTTGATCCTCTTGTTCTGTTATAAACCATACTTGCAAATTTAATTGAGTTACAAATTTCAGAAACTGGTTCGGAACGTGTGAATTTTTCCGGATTTCCAAAGTTAGCGAAAAACCAACCCCGACACAACCTTGAATGCCCAGAAACAGTAACTTTGAGCTCATTTTTGAGTATTTTTCATTTAGAATCATGGAAAAGTCAAAAGTGCCTTCTAAGAACTTTTAGTACTTTCAAAGAGGTTTCCAACGGCACCAAGTTTTCCAATTTTTGAATGTAGAATGTGAGATACGATTTTTCAAAGTATCATATCAAACCTAAAGTTTTTTTTCAAATTCCAAGAGAAGGGAGTTTTCAAATACTCCTTATTCCTTCAATATTTCTTGAACGTTTTATACTTGATTTCCCAAAATGAAAACTCGATTACCCGTGTACTTTAAGAAACTCCATTTAAATCTCGATTTGCGCGTAATTGATGTTCATTTTCATGAAATTTCCTTAGATTGTACTTCCTTGATAATTGGGATATATGAGTGATACTTCACTATTATTTGCTCAGGCGCACACGAGAATCCTCAAGAGGATCCCACGGTGAACGCTTAAATTTCGGTTGAGACTACTTACTACTTGGTGAGTGTCAAGTGCATGTTTACTTGAATTCCTGTGAACTTGATACGTGTTTGTCTTGCTTAATCTACCTGGTTTTGATAAAATGGAGTCGAGTGTGTACTTTATCGCACTCGTACTCATTTGAAATAAATGATTCATGCTTGGCCTAGCTTGCTAGACTTACATATCCTGAATTACATGCTTGGACCTGTCAAATACTTGTATACATGACTTGGTATGCTATGAGTGCATACGTCGTTGGAGTGAATCTCCTCGACATTTACATGAACATGGGGGACGCCCAACCTCATAGGCCGACCTTGGAACTTGAGCCGGTATGGGTTTGGTCGGGAATCTCGGTGAGCCATGAGATTCACATGATAAGCTTGATCTATTGAGAGATCTTGCTTGGCATACTCGTGGAGTATCACCTTATAAATGTCGTGCGGGCCTGGAGCGGTGTACGGTGGACGAATAGGAAGTTAGTAGAGTTCTACGGATTGGAAATACCGACCCGGTTGACGGAGTGTTATCGCGGGGAGGTATACGAATGTCATCGACACAGCAAGTGGAACTTAGCTCCTGAGAGCTACTATATCCTTGAATTGTTTCTGTTTACTTTCACTGGCTTTATTAATTACTTGTAATTATCTCTTGAACTGTTATTTGGGACTGTTATCTGGACTACGTGCTTGCATGTGTGTTCTTGACCACACGAGCGTTTTGCTCACCCTGTAGATTTATTTTTCTTAACAGAATTGAACTCAGAGATGTATTGGAGAAACCCTCCTGATGTACTTTTGTTTAGGGTTTCTATTATATTTTGGCTCTGCACTTGGTTTTGGGTTGTACTTTTGGAATTGAAATGTAACATTTGGAGCGTGATGTATATTTGGGATTTAAGATGTACTTTGAACACCCGACGTGCAGGTTGGATAATGGATGACTATTGTTAAGGTTGAACGCTTCCGCATTTACTGTATTTAAGTTATTTACTTGTGTTGTGTAGACTGGTAATAAGCTCGAATGGAATTACTTGAGTCCTGGTGAGAGTTGAGCAGGCGTCCCGCGGATACCCTTTGATTCGCCTTAGGGAGAAGTGGGGGCGCCACATTCACCCCGCGCAGAGACCACGCGAAACGGCTCTAATTTTCATCCCTATAAATAGTCACTTAACTTTCATAACCAGTCCCACAGTCCGGCATCCTAAACTTATAAGCCTAGGATACACTACAAAGATCTGAAAGCTAAAGTCTAATGCCAACTGTGACGCCCCTACTTCTCCATAGGGCGAACCCTAGGGTATCCGCGGAACGCCTACCTAACTCTTGCCGGGACTCACTACAATCTATAATTCAAAATTTCGAAATACTTCAAATATTTTCACTATATAATTAAAGTACTCCAAAATATTTCGTACTTACAATTAGTTAGCTTTTAAGCTTAATACGATCCAAAAGAATATGTACTACAACCATCCGTTATAATACAACTTAAGGTCTTCAAAAGAAAATAATCTAGTACTATTCACGAGTACCTTTGGTCTCGAACCCTGTTAAGAAAAACAAAAACGTGGAATGGGCTAAACAGCCCAGTGAGGTTCCAAGTCACTCTAGCAATTCTAATAAATCATGCAAGTTAAGCATGATAAATATACGGTTCAAAATTTCACATTGGCATATCTACAATAAGACAGTTATCATGATACAGAAATAAACATATATTGAAGGATATGGTGTTTCAGTGGAACCATTTCGGTCAACTTCACCTTATAACTTCATATCCTTTCGGTTTGTCTGGCCATCACCTTATCCCTCCAGTAGTAATATTCAAGTATACCGAAACGATGGTCCAGGATTCCAACCTACCCGACCGAGTCCAGTCCTGGCTCGAGCAGGTTCGTAACCAAGGACAGGATCCAGTTCAGTTTAGAACTTACAACATGCGCAAGTAATCAAGTAAATCGGTAAATCGGTTGAACGGTAGAAATTTGTTATTTTAGTAGGTCGAGTGAGATGAAGTACACACACGCCTTAAAACGGTGGCAATTTCATAAGAGCAATTATAGGTAACACTTAACACTTAAACACGTAAGCATTATGCCGTAATTTCATATGAACACGGAATTTACAGTAATCAAGTAAGCAGGTAATCAAGTAAATCGGTAAACGGTAGATCGGTTGAACGGTAAATCGATAAATCGGTAAATCGGTTGGACGGTAGAAATTTGTCATTTTAGTAGGTCGAATGAGATGAATTACACACTCACCTTAAAACAGTGAAAAAGTTCATAGGAGCAAATATCGGTAGCACTTAATAGTTAAACACATAATGATCATGGTGTAAACATGTCGTAAAACTATTCAAGTCACGTACTCCTATATGGAACACTCACCAATTCAAAACAAGTGAATAAGTGCTCAAACAAGTGTTTAGGCATCCGCTTCGAGTTCCTCTTGAAGATCCCCTTGAGCGCCTGAGCAAATAATAATTAACTTCACTCACAATCATGCATTTACCAAGAAAGGATGCACACTCATTTAGACTAAATCAAAGTCTTAAAAGAGAGCTTTAATTCTCTCAACTCGAGATTCAAGAGTGAAGTTTTAAAACCCGAAGAGAGACTAGCATCTTCCATGAAATCGAGTTCAAAACGTTCAATCGATATCGAGAAAAGAAGTCAAGTTTCCAAAATTGCATTTTCTAAATAATCGGCAAATTTCAGGTTTGCACGATAATCTTTGGAAAATCGAATCTGGAGTTTGGCATATTGAAAAATGAAAAACTTTACACCGTTGGAATCTTTGTTCGAAGTACTAAAAGTTCCTAGAAGACAATTTTCTGAGATTCTAAACAAAAAACATTCAAATTTCAGTTTAAAGTGACTGACTTGTATCTCCAAGACAGTTCCAGTCTTAGTTTTCGGCAAACTTTGGAAATTCAACAAAATTCATAGAAAGTGAACTGGTCTCTAAAATTTATAACACTATTAGAATTCCAATCAAAGTTTTAAACACAATAAACAGAACTAGAATCGGAGTTTTGAGCACCAAGATATAGCAGCTCAAAGTTGGTTAAAAACAAGGACCACTCGGCCCATTTTTCCAGATTTGAAAGGTAACTTTGGGATCTTATTTGTATATCAAAACAATCTTAGAATGACACCAAAATTGATACACTTCAACTTCGTATGAGAACTACTCCTCTATCAAATTTCATTTGAAAACTTACGTGGGAAGGCAGTTAACAAAACGACTGAAGTTTGTAAAACGTTTCAAAACAAATCTGTCTTCTTGCTTTCTTTTTCTTTTTTAAACATTTTGCCCAATGAAATCAACTCAAATCTGGCTCATTTGTGAAACAAAAGTCTAAAAAACATTTAATATACATTTGGTAGGTGATTGACATCAGAATTTTCAAAACAACATGTCCCAAATCAAACTAGACCAGTCGGCTAGCAAGACAGAAGGGTTTTCCAGATTTTTGGCTTTGGTGTAGTTTGAAACTTAGACCATATCTCACTCACTACGACTTGAAGTTGAGAATGGTTTGTGGCGTTTGAAACTAGATTCAAAAGGCTACATTTCATCAGAAGAAATCATTTTGAAAATCAGTTCATAGCTAGCTTGAATTCAAGCGACAATCCGCAGCTTATCACTGTCACTCGCACAGCACAGCAGAACAGAATAGGTAATTTTGGTGAACTACTATGGCTCACTTAGTTCGAATCAGAGGGTGCATTTTATACTGTTAGAAAAGTACGGATGTCTAGTTTTGAATGCCACTGACAGCACTCAATTCTGACCTCCGTATAGAGAGATATGTTCGTTCAAAAATTACTGCCAGAGGACCCCTGCTATGCGATTTCCAGAATTGTTCTTGCCAAAACTCAATTTTTTTTCTCAACTAAATCAAGTGATTTTTGGTGAAAACTTTCCACACATCCTATACAACATATCTACATCAGATTCAAGGTCATTTGATCACCAAAATTTCGAATCAAAGCTTCGGTAAAAACAGGGCAGAATTGGTCATCAACCAACCAAAATTTTCCTCAACTTTCATTTCAATTTTCCAACTAATCTCACCTTGTTTACCACTTAATTAACACAAGTCACACTTATAATCACCATATTAGTCCAATATATCCATTGTGGGATTTCATAGAGCCCACTCCAATCATTTACAACCAAGTAACAACACCCACATGAAGCTACAAGCTCCAAGGCCAAATTTAACCAACTAGAACTAAGATTAAGGGACCGAATGATTACCTCCTAGTTCTTGATGAAAAATCAGAAATTTTGGTCACCAAAAGCTCCAAGAAACTCGGCTAGAAGACCTCCTCCTCCAAGCCAAGGTGAATCTCCAAGTAGTTTTGGTGTTGTGTGAAGATTTGTGGAAGATTTGGAAGCAAGATTGGAAACAAATGAAGAGAGCTTTGCTTCTCTTCTTCCTTGGGGTTGCTGGTCGGCTGATACTAGGAGGAAGAAAGAGTGTTTTGTACTTTAAATCTTGTCTTAGAAGCTTACGAGAATTGTGCCCCAAAAGCTTTACCAAAGTCAACTCTTAATAGTGCGCGTACGCGCGCGTTTTGTGCCCGTTTCCTCTCGGGTTTGTTCCACTTGTGCACTAAACCTCCAAATGTAATTCCTTTAACACTATAATTATTCACTCTTAGTAGTCTAAAATAAATTTCTAAAGTCCATCAATTAGTCACGCGCGTGAAAACACGAACTTCCGACTCGTGTGCGATAAAGCACAATTTCAAAGAAATTCTTGTAACGATGATATAACTAACTAATACTAGGGTAAATAATCATGAAAATAACTATTTTAAAAATAAAAACATGAGTCCTCACATGAGTCTAATATTAATTTCTCAAATCTCCAATTAATTTGTACCAGCGCGTCTTTCGGAAAACTTTCTACGCGCGCACGGTATAAGCTTAATTTTAACTTACTCACATCTAATCTCTCAATTAACTTTTCTTAATCTACTATTGATCATTCTTAATTCTCTAAGACTAATGTACTCTCGGATCGAACATAGTCTCGAAAAATGTGTACTCCTTATTTCTCGCTAAACGAGCCCTAGAAAAATTAATTTTACTAATGAGACGTGTTAAAAATATAATTGAGACATTATTCCATGTAAGTAAGTTTAAAATGATTGAAATAAATTATTCAGAGAAAACGGGTGAGTAAATAATTAATTATGCCAAAAGAATAAAATAAAAATAAGAAAATTCAGGTCCTCACACAGCCGATGCAACGAGGCACACATACGGATTACATTCATGCACACTTACAGTAACACTCAGTCAATTATCGACCTTCAAGTTCAATTAAGTCGAGTGCGATAAAATACACCATCGACTTAGAAGGCGAGAGACAATTGAGATACATTTCACAAGGAATTATTTAGTAATAATTCATGATAAGCACATTTGTCACATAATTTCACTTAGATACACATAAACGGTTAAACACATAAATTCGGAAAACACTCACCATTAAAGGTCGATTAAGCTTCATTTTCTGGGTTAGACCCTTGATTACTCTCAATTCCTGCGGTAAAATACAACTACAATCATTCAGGTATTCTTAATTGAATTCTAATAAGTTTATTTAGAGTTTTACGATTCTCTAAACATAGTTCAACTAATCCAAGCAATCTAGTACTCTTAAAACTCCCATTGGATTCACGCTTTTAAGATTAGGAATTTTGTGTACAATCCCAAATATAAGTTCTAAGGTTCTAAAGTGTAAGGGGAGAAGTTTTAAACGTTAAAATCTCACCAACTTAAGGTTTAAATCACTAGAAACCAAGTTCCTTAGCTTATTAAACAAGATGTGAAATTCCAGCAATTCTTTCTTACATTTCTCTTCAAGATTTATCAATTTCATCAACTCAAACAAGGGAGATATACAGGTATTCCAAATTTAAAGTCTTGTAAGGTGTTTAAACTAAGGTTAAACTATTTTCAACTCAAATTTAAAGATTAAGGCTAGTGAACTTTTCATTCCTTCCCTTTTTAGATTAAACTAGATTCTGGTTTGTATATTCTTCCAATTTATTCCACTACACTAGTCCCTCTAATTTTATAGTATTTAAAATGTTCGTGAGACAAGATTAAGTGATTAAAAGTTAATTTATGTACATAGCTATCATAAGTTTTCCTCTCATTTGCCTTAATTTAACTCTACTCGTAGAACTAGATATAGTCATTAAATCTCAGGGCAACCGTAACTATCATTTATGTAAGCTTACAAAGTTGGAAATTAGAAGAATTGCTGCTTAAAATATGGTTTCCTCAAGGCCAGCATCAAAACAAGTTACATTCGGAAAACAAGAGGAAAGCAACAAGAAAGGCAGCTTTGCCACCCTTTGATGTTTTTATCACAACTGGAGCTACGCTTATTGGATTGAGACGAATTTTATAGCGTTTAGAAGCTAAGACCTAGACGTACATTTCCTATGAAGACATTGACATCCAGTTCTCGCGTTTTCAAGGCCAAAAGGGGACGGTCAGAAGCACAATCTGCTTCATTCTCTCGGACAGCTACCAGAACTAGTAACGTTACTTCAAGGTTTCAGCTAAAACTCTATTCTTTCACTTGCTTAAAGCTCTAAATACTTAAAGTACATTCAGTCCAGCATAAACCAAGACAAATAGCATCTAGTTTCAACAAATTATTCAACCCAAAAGCCACGCACAACAATCTGACATCAGGTATGGCATTGAACAACTAAAGCTTCCAACAGTGTAGCAGTTTAATATGCAACATTTTCACCATAACTCCTTCAGTTTTATCTCCAGCTCATCATACCAAATACAAGTATTAAACTACAGAGTAGCCTTAACCACCACACATGAAGTTTACAGTTAAAACTTTGAAGAAAAAGCTGATGAGAACTTGTTTCTCTCTTTCGGCCATGATGGGTAACGTTTCGGACAGCAATCAGATTTTAAGCGAGGATTTCTCCATTAACTACTTCATTTCATACCCAAATCTAACATGCATGCCAAGACTAACATATTAGGCAGTGGGTTAAACCTCAGTGTAGGAGTTTAGAACCAAAATATATAAAGAAACCTGGAAGTTTCCATCTCTCCTCCTTTGGACAGCTTAGCAGAAACTTCCAACCATTTCCTTCAACCAAACTTGGTTTTTTCTTAGCTAAAACCCAATATGCAACCTTAATATTCAAGGGTACTGAATAACGAAGAGGTTAATACAGAAAATTTATTTCATTCATGAGCTGCAACTCAACAACTCTCAGTTACCTCCATTTCTGTGCAGTTCCCATTTTTTTCCTCCTTTAACAGATTTCTCCTCGGTTAACCTATTGTTCCTTACTAAAAACTAACATGCAGCTTGTATATATACTCATTTGTGCTAACTAAGCAGAAAATTATGGTAGATTCTTACCTCTTTTCCCTTAGAATTTGATAATAGCAAACAGCTCCATCTCTCTTTGCTTCAGCTCCTTCAATTCTTGCACCAGCTATCCCTTTTCCCCTCGCTGATGTAGCTGATACTCGAAGTTGCAGACTGGTTTCTCCTCTTAGCTCTCGGCTTTGGTTGGTTAAAAAGTGCAGAAATGGAAAAGCTGTTCGGTTGCTCTGTTTTTTTTTCCTCTCTCGGTTGTTGCTGCCTAAGGAAAAATGCAGAGCTCTCTCTCTCACTCTCTCGGTTGGTCTTGAAGTGTGCAAGAGAATGAACTAAGTTCTCCTTTTCTCTCGGTGATCACTCACCGCTTCGTCAGTCGGTGATGGCAATTCCAAGGCCTCTCCACTCAGTTTTGTTTCTAAGGTTCTGATACTAGCTGGCCGCATGGTAGATTAGCTAAATTGAAAGGTGAGTTAGGTCATTTGGTACCAATTTAATTGCTTACTAAGGAGCTATGGCTTTGTTAGTTCACACATTAACTCCTAACTTTTGTTATATATATTTTTACACTATTCCAAAGTATTTATAATTTCTTGATTTTGTTGTAAAATTTAAATTTTGACATTTAATCGACCAATTATTATTTCTAATAGCAAAATGAAAATAATACTTGCAAAACTTACACAAAAATTTTCTAGGGTTTTCACATCCTTCCCCCCTTAAAGAAATTTCGTCCTCGAAATTCATACCTTTAATCACAAGGTTCCATGTATCATTTCTGTATTTTTTTTAACTTCCAAGTTGCTTCCTGTATCTCTTATATGCAACCCTTGTATAATTCGTAATGGATAATTTTACCTCCCGTTCCCTAGGTTGATTTACAATCCCAACCCCTTAATCCTGTCGGGTGCTTAAAGCAGTAGCTACTAGATCACTTATATGGGTTCCTTGTTCCTGGTTATGGTTAACTGCAGATTCCTGTTCTTCCTCTTACTCTTGGGTTTGCCTAAGTTTACGGCTTCGTCGTCGTGGTCCGACTTCTATATCTCACTACCAATTTATATAAATAATTGACAATTAACTACATATATTTAGGTTAACAAGCAATCTCAATCCAAAAGCTAGCAAATCACATAATTTGATAACTAAACAAACACACGGTCATTAGGTGACATAGCACAATAATGCAAGTTACAATACATACCAATTTCATACAACTTTAAAAGTCAAACAATTCACGGATACATTCAATATTTTTATACATAACTCAAACTTCAATCTTTATAAACATGAAAGAAAACAATTCAATAATACACAAATTATTATAACCACATAGCTAATAGCTCAACCCTTAGTTTAGATTCAACTTAACTTTCATTAATATAATTTTGGACAGTCCCACTAGACCAAATTTCTTCTTCTGATTCTACTTCCATTGGTTCCTCTTTCATATTAGTTTTCAACTCTAAAATCCTGTCACGTCACATCCTTATGAATTTCCTCATCTTTTACATTCTAATATGAGATCTCTCATTTGCTATTACTAACTTCTGTCTTTTACCCATTTAAACGAGTATCACTCGATCCAGATGGAAGTAAGCTCTTGAACAGTCACAGTGATTAGTCATTCGATGCCCTAGAACACACTGCTGAAAGGATGCACCTGGTCCTTACTTAAACTACTATTTCACTCAAATTTTAGGTCAGAAAACCATATTTTTAGGCAGGAGTTGGCATATCATCTATTTACCATCGAAGGCTAATAAAATTATTCAAGATCTCACTACTGGTTCATCACTTTTAACTTTCAAAAGCTAGACTTGGTCCTTTCAATTCTATTTTTTTTTTCAATTTTAATCCTGATTTCTAGTCACATCATAATACGACATACAAAATTCTTCCCAATTCACAAATACACCATTGAATGAAATATCTGGTACTCGGGTATAAGAATCTAACAATAGGATAATTCACAGCTCAGGCTGGCCAGTCTCAAGTGTAAATCACCTATATTTAAGATTCCTACCCAACATACATATCTAATTCCCTTAGCAATAGTAATTAGTACAGCACTTAATGGGCCATTCCCCACAGTCCGAGAACCCTCTCTCGGCGTGAGCTCATTAAGAGCTCTGATACCACCTGTGACGGTCCCACCCTCTCCTAGGGCATATCCTCGAAGATAGCGGACCGCCCACCTGACTCTCGCTAGGGCTCATTCACTTATATTTGGCATCAGAGATAACATTGCTTGGTGGTAATCACATTTGGGTCTGTTGAAAGGTCTAGCAATCACAATCACTTATGTTCTTGGAGAGGTTGCATTGAAGTTTGGCACCATTAGCTTTTGGTATTCAATAGACCTCTCCTTCTTGTGTTTTGGATAGACAATAAACTTTTTTAATAGTCAAAATTTGGCCAATCAATTATTAATAATATGTTTTTACCCACTGAACTATTAAAATTATGAATTTTACACCATTCCATCTGATTCTACCATTAACTCTATCAAACCTAAGGGATTGCATGATTCATAAGACATACTATTAATAGTTAAAGCTGACAGTGTTGACGATAAAATCAGACGAAATGGCCTAAAATTTACACTTTTAATAGTTTAGTGAGTAAAAATATACTATTAATAGTTGAATGGCCAAAACTTGACTATTCAAAAAGATTAATGGCTACCTTGATAATTTGCTCTTAAGAATATAAAGTTTCTTAACAAAAGAAGATAACATCAATGCATCCTTCAAAATAGAGCCTATAGTTGAAGTAGCACCAAATATATTAGCTAGATATTTCAAAAGCAGGAGATATTCTGTGGCAATGGTGGATTTGGAGCCAAAACGGTTGGTGTAACTCTCCCTATACAAACTGGAACTCCTTCTTAACTGCTTGTAGATATTTACAACAGAGATATGATATTCTATTACTATTCATATGGGTTCCATGCATAATAATTGTGTGTCTGTTAAGAGGTTTTACAAGTAGTTCACTCAAAGTTACAAATTGTTCAAAGAAAGTTACACCGTTCAAGGATGGTTGATCTAACAACCGTTCCTGTCCCATGTCCAACAATGGTAATGACTAACGAGGCAAATTGATGCATCCATCTAAATGCATTGAGACATGCCTAAGCTTCTGTTTGTAATGGCAAAAGAGCATTAGTTCTATGAGTATGTTAGAGCAAAACATGACCTTCCATGTTGTCGCGCCCCATTTTTTTGAAAAGTAAAATAAATCTAAGGGTTTAGGTGTTAGAAAAATGATTTTATTTGGAAAGCAAGTTTTTTATTTTAGAGAATAAACAAAAGAAAAAGGGCCAAACTGGAACTTAAAAAGTGCGATGATTTTGGCCCAAAATAATAGTCTAAAAAAGGATTTTTAGGAAAAAATAGGAGTCGTCACTTGGTATTGAGTTTAGGGTGTACCAAGTCACCTAAAAACTTATTTTTAATGAAAATAAATGAAACTCTTTTTAGACGACTCCAGGTCTTTGAAAACAAGAGAAAAGAGTTTGGGAGTCATGCTTGAAAAAGGGACGGCAAAGATTTGATAGAATCAAAACTAAGACACCCTTTCAACCGAACCAAAACTAGTTGCGAGATTTAATCGAAAATTTTCTTAATCAAACCTATAAAACTTATCACATTTGGATGTTTCTACATGGATGCAAACTTAGACCTAATGGATATCGAGAGGGTTGAAATATCACTTCAAAGTTTAATTGGTACAAATCACATTAATTGTGATACCCAAAATGATTCTTAGAAAAGGTCATGAATATACAAAAAAGAGACTCAAAGAAAAGAAGAATTATAAATATACGTGGCCTAAAGGAGAGGAATGCAATATAACGGATACGAGGGACTAAGATTCGTGACTTCAATTTTCCTTTTTTTAGAAGAGATACGAACATGCTAAGATTAAAAAGCCATACTCGTCCATTTCTCATATTTGAAGGGTGACTCCCCTAACCTAATCAAGCAAATGAACTAACTTACTTCTAATTTTCTAAATGGAATGTAAGTCTAAATGTCATGTTTCGCACACATAGGGGTAAGGGAGATAATATATAAAGGAAATATCACGCAAGATTGGAAAATACCCTAAAAATGAAAAACATGTATGAAATACGATGAATGTCACGCAAAACAAGTGATTCTATCGCGGGACGGCCTAAAGGGTCTAGCATTGGACTAACACATTTCTACAAATCTTCACTAGCGTTGTACTAGTGAGAAATCAGAAGAAAAGGCCACAACTAACATTGGACTAGTGTGGTGACGTCATGCATTTATTATAACTAAATGAATCATACAAAACATAATTAAAAGAAGTAAACACATAAAACACATAGATCGCATAACACGTAAGCATAATTTCTAAATGCAAAACCCTAATGAAAGCAGATAAGCACGTAAACACATAAGCATGCAAGCACACAAGCATATAAATGCAAATAAAAGCCTAACTATTACATTCGAGACTCTAATTACAATCTAAGGGGGAAATTTTAAAAATAATAACCTAACTATTACATTTATCTAACTAAATACATTTTTAGTAAAAATTAAGAGCTATCTTTAACATAGACTGGCTAAATACATATCTTGAACGCCTATCTATTATAATTTGACATTTAAATGCCTCACAAATAATCATTAAAAATTGAATAAAATAAATGAAACTTAACATGAATAAAAATGAATAATTAAAGAAAAAGCACTCAAAACATGCAATTACACATAAAAAACACATTGGAGCACATAAAAGAATTTAAAATAATAAAGGATGTTACCTCTCTTGAAGTTGTGGTTAAATTGGGTGAAATTTGCCCTATTTATGCTCCAAAATCAACAAAATAGTCAAGGCACCAATTTAATTAACAAATAAATGAAAGTAATCATGAAATCTATCAATTAAAGCACTTGAACGAGGTATAATTAACAATTAAAGAAGAAAAGTAACTTATATTTAAGAAATCAACACTGTCAGGGACCTAATTGCAAAAATTAAAAAAGTTGTGGGGTCAAATTATATTTATTAGAGGTCAAAATGAAAGAAAAATAAAGTTTAGAGACCTATTTGCAATTAAATTAGGGACTTAATTGAAAGAAATCGAAAGTTTTTAGGGTCACAACATAATTATTAAAAAGCCCAGGGACTGACTTGTAATTTTCATCACCAGATCACTTAAGGAATTGGGCCATTGGGCCAACTTTCATTTTCTTTTGTTTTGGTGGGGCCGGAACCTCCCCAAGCCTAGCGAAAGTCCAAAGCAAAATACACAGGCCAGCCCATAGTTTTACCCAAACAAACCCAACCGAAAAAAAGTATGGGCTTTGGCCTCCTAACCCAAGACAAAACCCAATCAAAATAAGCCCCAATCTTTAACCAAAAGCCCACAAAAAGAACTTTAACCCAACCTAATCTATTTTACTAAAACCTAACCAAGTAATAAATCTACAAAAAAAAAAAATGCTAAGCCTTAATTATGTGTTAAATCCCAGGATTAATCTGCCCAAAAGGTCACATAAAACTTGCAAAGGAAGATTACAATTCAAAAGGGGCAAAATTATTGAGATTTTTCAGATTTTGGGCCATTACAAAATTAAGTAAAAGTTGAGGGACAAAAATGAAATTTCCACAAAATTTTCATGCAGCCTGGTCGAAGCTTTGCTGCAATCAGGAAGCTTTTTGCAATCTCCTTTCACATTCGATCAAACACCAGCAATATCTTAACCAAACACCAAGATCTTTGATGAGAAGATACCAAACAAACACGGGAAATCCGAGGAGAGAGAGATTTAAAGCTGAAATTTAAAAGCTAAGATCTTTGCTACGGAAATTTTAAGGATGACGAAGGCAGCAAGTTCAAGCCCAAATTTGAAGATGTTGCAGCGGTTTTTTCCAAAAGTTTTCAACACCAATCTTATTCCTTGATCATCATAGATTACCTAGAAAGCAACACCTGCTCCAGAGGGGCTCTACAGAGATCGAAAGATGACCACGAAACCCCCCATCCAATAGTCAACCCTGGCTCATGTTCTTCCTAAAAAATTTTCCACACTTTTTCTTCCCTTTCTCCCTCGATTTTCTCTCATTTTCGTCTGTCCTTTTTCTTTGTTCGCCACCTCTTCATCCCCAATCCCTTTCTTGCGTTTTTGGAGCCTTTTTATAGGCACAAAACTCACCCCTAACCCTAGCATCTAAGGTGCATATTAGTTGCACTTTTCTTGATGGTTTTTGAGCCTTTAGATGGCTTTTGTCCTGAGATTTTCTTGGTATTTGGATTAAATCTAGGTGGCTTGGTACTGGACTGATCCAATGGAGTGAAAAAAATGGAAGAAAAATGAGTGAAAATGGATCAAAATGGCTGCTGCAATTTTTCTGGTACCATGACTCCGTTCATGGTTTTGTACTACGAAGATGAAGCGCGCGTGCACCCTTTTTTTTTTGCACAAATTGTGTTTGATTTTTGTTTTGTTTTGTTTTCTGCTTTTCTTTTCTTTCCTTTTATTTTTCTGATTTTTCTAAAAAAATGATTTTTCTCAAGAAATAGAAACGAAACAAAATAAATCAAAATTTAACTAAAATGAACAAAAATAGGAATAAAATGAAGAAAATAAAATGGTAAAATTTTGGTGTTTACAGCTTGCCCCTCTTTGTTTAAGTATCGCAGAAATTCGAGATAAAAACGTAGACACCAAATTACTTAACTGTTTGACTGGACCACAATCAAAACAATTAGCAAAACTTAGTTATTTAAACTTAGAAAATAAAAGTAGTGGTGGGATAACCCAAACCTAGCAAAGTAAAGGTTGGTGGGATAAAATTTAAATCCATTAAAATAAAAGGTTGGTGGGATAAAACCCCAAATCCAACAAAATAATCCCACCAATCCAAACCCAACAAAATAAAACGTTCAGTGGAATAAAATCCAAATCCGATGCGGTTGGTGAGATAAAATCCAAATCTACAAAATAAAAACGATCGGTGGGATAAAAACCAAACCCACTGAGGTTGGTGGAATAAAATCCAAGTCCAACAAAATAAAAATGGTCAATGGGATAAAACCCAAACCCAACAAAATAAAACGGTCATTGGAATAAAATCCAATCCCGCCGAGATTGGTGGGATAAATCCAAACCCAACAAAATAAAAGGTTGGTGGAATAAAACTCAAATCCAACAAAATAAAATGTTTGGTGGGATAAAACCCAAACCCACCGAGATTGGTGGGATAAAACCTAAACTCAACCAAATAAAGCGGTCGGTGGGATAAAATCTAAACCCGTCGAGATTGGTGGGATAAAACTCAAATCCAACAAAATAAAAACGGTCGGTGGGATAAAATTCAAACCCGCCGAGGTTGGAGGGATAAAATCCAAACCCAACAAAATAAAAACGGATAAAATCCAAACCCGCCGAGTTTGGTGGGATAAAACTTAAGTCCAACAAAATAAAAACGGTCGGTGGGATAAAACCCAAATTCGCCGTGGTTGGTGGGATAAAACTCAAACCCAACAAAATAAAAATGGTCGGTGAGATAAAACCCAAACCTGCCATGGTTGGTGGGATAAAACCAAAATCCAACAAAATAAAAACGATCAGTGGGATAAAACCCAAACCCACCGTGGTTGGTAGGATAAAATCCAATCCCAACAAAATAAAAACGGTTTTAAAATAACTTTTGAAATCACAATTTTTCAAAACTTGCACCAGTGTAGGGCCCTTTTTTTCTCTTTTTTTTCAAACTAAAAATTGCCCCAATTTAATTCTAGTTGGACTTCTCCCTCTTCTTCTTCATTCTTTTTTTTTCTTTCTTTTTCTTCTGATATTTGTACTTTTCTAAATGAATAATCCGATCCATCACTTTGTCATGTAGTATTGTTCCCCCTTCGTGATTGACCTTCAAATTTTCAAGATTCTGACTTGTTCTTCTTCATCAATTTCTGTCATAAACCTGTACTAAGGGAATTTTTCAAAAATATTTGAATTTTCAAAATTCTTCTTCTTTTCTTCTCTTTTTTCTTTCTTCTTTTTATTTTTGAACATTGATGAAACAATTAAGGTTCATGCAAAGTGTTGGCTTATCAAAATTTGAAAATTATACTTGACCTTGGACATACCCTGCAAACGTATTATAAAATTTGCCTCAATTTAAATCGATTTGGCGAAATTTCACAAATATATTACAAAAAATTTGCCCCAATTTGGGTCTATTTTAGGTGCAAAATAATCGGATGGAATGTGAATAGAAACTACAATTTTCAAATGAAGAATTTAAATGTCATATCCAAACTCATATAGAAGATTCCATGATAAATCCCCCAAAACAAGACCAAGTTGCAAAAAATTCCTTCCTCACTTTAGGATCTGTGTTTAGAGAAAGTGATCACTTTTCTTATTAGCTTATCCTTTAAAACTGAACAAGCAGGTATTATTCCTAATTTTGAGGTGGCTAAGAGAAATGATAGGTCAGGATCTGTCTTGTTTTTGTACGCAGATTGTATCTAACCCATTCAATATCATATCTTGGTGAAAGCAAATAGTTTATCACCCTTATTTCTTGAGAAAACACAATCAACATCTAAGCTTTATAAGCTTGCAACATATGGGTAGAAGCGATAGTTAAATATATGAAAACAGGTTATGGCCTTATAATCATGAGTGATTGGTAGACTCCTTAGAAGCATGATCCTTACTTCAAGTTGTCATGAAAGATAAGTCAGCAATGGATTTTATGAGCTTGTAATGCGGCTTGAAAACGATAGTTAAAGAAATAAATTTTTCAAGGACAATGCACTTAAGATCGTATTTCGTCCCAAAAATTGCCCCAGTATTGGATTCAAAGATCTTGGACTCTATTTTAACTTTTATCATCAATCGCTAGAGGGGTCTTTTTGCATTTTTCTTATCATTTTCCTTTTCTCTCTCCTCTTTTCTTCTCTTCTTTTTTTTCTTTTTTTTATTGTTTTAATACCGAAATCCCAATATCAATGGTAGGATCAAAAACCCCATAATTTTTAGAATATAAATGCTCCATTTTCTTCTCTCTTCTCTCTTTTTCTTTATTCATGCCCCTTTATCTTTACTTCATGTCCCTTTCAAAAAATTTTAGTATTTTTGAAAATTCTCATCTCTCACTCTCCAGTATGGGGTGCAATCATAAGTGTTTCTGAAACGAACCACCAATTTAAGCTCAAATGAGGATGCAAAGGATAAATAGTGTTTAGATAGTAGAAACGATGGCCAAAGCATCATTCTTATTTCGCATGACAACTAAAGTAAAGAATAGCCCATCCGGAGAATTTATTTCTTTTTGACATTTGAAAACTTTTCCAACGTAGGGTCATGATCATTAAGGCTTTTATTTAAAACGAAGTTATACTTTTAAAGGCTCAACTGGGAGAACAACTGATAAAATATGTATAGATAGAGAAACGAACGCCTAAAGTATCATTCCAATTTTTCAAAGCAAATAAGAAGTAATGTACATTTTTGCTTTCACTTAGATCTGGATTGAGTCTGATTAGACACAGTGGGCATTTGCACAGTAAAGATTGTCTCACTTTGAAGCTCATCAACCAATGTGACTGATTTTGGAGGTTCGATAGAAGTGGACAAAAATATGAATTGTAAAAATGAAAGAGAAAAGTGTCGGGGTTGACCTTTTATGACAAACTATCAAATTTGAGTGACCCCTTTTGCTTTCGACTGCTCTCATTGAATAGTTTAGACCACAAATACAGTGTATGCAAAGATTTTAGAAAATTAAACATACATTTATGAATTTTCAAGCAAGAAGTTCAAAAATCTCAACTTAGTCTTATTTCTTAAAATCCATCATGAAATCTCCCAATGAACAAATAAAGAATGAATACAAAACAATAATTGTCTAAATAAAAACTTTATTATTGCAAATGTTTGAAAATTTTTTTTCTCGAATATAATACAAATGAGAAAAGAAAAATCTCTAACGAATACACTTTCGTATATATACACATTTTCTCTTTTTTTTATGAACAACTATGTCATGGAATCTCTTAAATGCTTTTGTTTTCAAATGGATTGTAGGATCTGTCCAAGAATCAAGTAATATTTGTAATTTTTTTAAAATTTATTAGACCAAAATTGTTATCAAATATAGAAAAAAATATTTTTTTATCTTATTGAAACATCTTTTATAAATGCAGGGGGAAAAATAAAAGAAAAATATCCAAAATTAGTAAGTAAAAAATGTAAAATCGGTATGCATGTCCTATGGGGGAACCCTTTTATGCCAAGGGTCGGCCTAGTATAAAAAATGCAATCCTCTGGGGTAGGCACCATACAATACCTGATGGATCCGATCAATTTATTGATATTCGACTCAAAAATCACTTGAAAAATTTGGTTAATTGAAATGACAGGAGACATTTATCGTAACAAATGAGGACAAAGTCCAAATGTATTGATTGCTTTGGTTGGCACATGCAGAGATGTTAAAAGTCAACTTAGCATGAAAGAACTTATTTTTGAAAGGATTGTAATACTTTGACTAGTTTCTTTAGTGAATCATAGATCGAAACCCTAAAAGAGAATAAACTGGTCAAATAGATCTAATGGGATTGATGATTTATTCAAAAATTGACTGGATTGCGTTAAAAGTGAATAGATTGATCAAATAAATCGGATGGAATTAATGGTTTATTCAAAAATTAACTAAATTATCCTAAAAAATGAATTGATCAAATAGATCGGATAGAATGGATGGTTTATCCAAAAAAAATTGACTCGATCATACTAGAAGCGAAAAAACTCGTAAAATGGAATGGATGGAATTGACGGTTTATTTGAAAATTCACTAGATTGCCCTAAAAGTGAGTAAACTAATAAAATGGATTGGATGGAATTAACGATTTATTTGAAAATTAACTGGATTGCCCTAGAAGCAAATAAACTCGTAAAATGGATTGGATGGAATTGACGTTTTATTTGAAAATTGACTAGATTGCCCTAAAAGTGAATAAACTAGTAAAATGGATTATTTGAAAATTGACTAGATTGTCAACCCATTTGTGATTTTCAAATTGCACAAATTTCGTTGCAATGCATTAGTCTATGAGCCTTCTAAAATCAAGATTTGGTCTCGATATATTTATCATCTCAACAATGAGGAATTATTTGTGAATTTCTTCAACTTAATGTCCTTTACGCAAGGAATTTTTTACCAATTCTGATGAAATGGCCAAAAGATGATTATTAGATGCTCATATTCTAACGTATAAAAGTTGTTCTATCATTTTCGATGTTGTCATCATGGAAGGAATCAGATCCTACCTTACCTTGTGCATTACCCTTTTGGATAGTACAAAAAATATAAACGTGCAAGTCTCATTGGATTATACATCTGAGGCACAGGGTGGTTTATTCCTAACATAGAATCCCTTATACGGCATTCCCTCTATGGTTGATGAATGATAACAATTTATTAAAGCGGGTAACATGTGATAATGGAGATTAAACATTGACTTAGAGGAACCCTTTTCATATGCCAAGGTAGGGTTAAAATGAAGTACAATATTATCGCACTAAAATGCAATAACTTGTAATTTAGACGTGCAATAAGCTATCTAATTAGGTAGGTTCTTAAAAGAGTACCATGCCAGGACTCTTATTATCTAAAGTTGGTGAATGCACCAGAAGAGAAAACAAAGAGAGGTTAGTACAACAAATAAATAACACATAGGACGTTGGAGAAAGACAATGATACAAAAATGTAAAGAGCAAAGAAAGAGGGTAGAATCCCTCCACTCGTGTCTAGTGTTCCTATTCGGGTAAGGTTGATTCTATCTTAGGCGATTTCTAACATGGATGCATGAGGTTGGGTTCACTAATACATTTAGATTCGATAAGGTTTTAGACTCCCAAGACCAAGAGAAGAAAGGTCATCAATCCCAAGGCCTTCAGTTGGTGGCTTGAGTGATCCCTTAAGTATCGCTATGGGCGCAGAGCATACCATCCGCCTATCTAAGGAAATCGGTTCTAATCTTACAAGGAATTGTGGGATGGCGCCCACGAGAAAAATAAAAATAGAGCAAAAGTAATGCATGCACGTATGAAGTGCTTCCTTTGAGAGGAGGGATTAAATACCATTAAAATATGTGTGAAGGCTTTAGGGTAGCTATACCCCCCCACCCAAGATGCAAGGTGCGATATAAATACATAACATAAGTAAATGAAAGTAAATAAATAAATTATTCATCGCATACACGGATATTGAGAGACGATTGTGCGTGTGAAACGCGAAAACCCTAAAAAGAAGGAAAAAGAAAGAGTAAAAGAAAGATGCAACCTAAACATCCTAATGTGATATGTAGAAGGGTTAGAAAAAGAAAAGTATCGACTAAATCAAGTGCTCGGATTCTCTAAACATCCCCAGTGGAGTCGCCAGCTGTCGCCAAGGTTTGTAAAATCGGGATCCTACGTAGGATCGATTTTAGTTTCACAGAATCGGATCGTAGGATCGGATCGTAAGATCGTAAGATCCCACCAAAAGTTCCTAAATTTACTAAATTAATGAATTTGAAATTCATATATCCTTTTGTACATCCTAAAAAAATCAAATAAATAAATTACTCATAAATATATAGTATTTTTTACTTACTATCTGACAAGTAATAAAAAAGAGAACATAAACCTGTTATCTGTCATGATTTCAAGTCTTAAAATCAAATGCTTTATAGTTTACACAATCATAATTTCAAATATAAAATAATTATCAACCTCCACAAATACTAAAAAGCCAAACATTCAAAAAGATTTTCAAGATCAAAATTAACTACTAAAATGTCATCTGTCAAGTTTAAACAAACATGAAAAAATAAAAAATAAAATAGTAACAATTCATCATTTTCAAGTATCATAATAATTCAGAAATACATTAATTTATAACCAATCATTTTCATCAAATTCATTATCCCCATAATTCACATTATCAAAATCATTATTTTCCCAGGATTTCGTGGCTTGATGCCTTGAAGCAACGGGTGCTGGAGCTTGAAGCTTTGAAGCTTGAAGCTGTAGTTTGTTGGTACTTGGTAGCCCGTAGAAGCCGCAGGCCCGCAGCGATTTCGTCTTATTGGTAGGCGTATGAGTTGCAGCAATGGTGGTTTGATGGATAAATCTAGGGTTTTGGGCAGCGGTGGAGAAGAAAAGAAAAGTGCAGGCTGAAGAATGAAGAAAAGATTAAAAGAAACGTCACAAAGGAAAGGAGTCAATTAGTCAAAGAGACAAAGACTCAAAGCCCAATGACTGACCAACTGAGGAAAGGAGAAGAATCGGTGCTTTCTTTGACTTTTTGAGCAAAAGTTGTTAAAACATTGCAATTAAAGGCTGCAATTCTTTGATAAATTACAAGCCTACCCCAAATGTTTTCATTTACTTGCAAAATGGATCCTAATATTTCACATATTAGCAAAATTTTGTAGAATCATTGTAGGATCGTACAATTCTATACGATCCTACCGATCAAACCGATCCTATGAACGATTAATGTAATTTGCGATTTTGAATACGATCCGGATCGATTTTGGTTATCCAGATCGTAGGATCCTACGATCCTACGATCCGGATTGCGATTTTGACAACCATGGCTGTCGCGCCCAATTTTTTTTGAAAAATAAAATAAATCTAAGGATTTAGGTGTTAGAAAAATGAATTTGATTTGGAAAATGATTTTTTTATTTTAGAGAATAAACAAAAGAAAAATGGGCCTAAAATGGGACTTAAAAGGTGCAAAGATTTTAGCCCAAAATAATAGTTTAAAAAAAGGGTCTTTAGGAAAAAATAGGAGTCGCCACTTCGTATTGAATTTAAGGTGTACCAAATCACCTAAAAATGTATTTTTAACGAAAATAAATAAAATTCTTTTTAAATGACTCCAGGTCTTTGAAAACAAGAGAAAAGAGTTCGGGAGTCACGGTTGAAAAAAGGTAAGGCAAAGATTTGATAGAATCAAACCTAAGGCACCCTTTCAATCTAACCAAAACCAGTTGCCAGATTTAATCGAAAATTTTTTTAATCTAACCTATGAAACTTATCATATTCGGATGTTTCTACATGGATGCAAACCTAGACCTAATAGATATCGAGAGGGCCAAAATATCTCTTCAAAGTTTAATTGGTGCAAATCACATTAATTGTGATACCCAAAATGATTCTTAGAAAAGGTCACGAATATGCAAAAATGAAACTCAAAAAAAAGAAGACTGATAAATATACGTGGCCTAAAGGAGAGGAATGCAACATAACGGGTACGAGGGACTAAGATTCGTGACTTCAATTTTTCTTTTTTTAGATGAGATACCAATATGCTAAGGTTAAGAAGCCACACTCGTCCATTTCCCATATTTGAAGGGTGACTCCCCTAACCTAATCAAGCAAATAAACTAACCTACTTCTAATTTCCTAAATGGAATGCAAGTCTAAATGTCATGTTTCGCACACATAGGGGTAAGGGAGATAATATATAGAGGAAATATCACACAAGATGGGAAAATACCCTAAAAATGAAAAATATATATGAAATGCGATGAATGTCACGTAAAACATGTGATTCTATTGCGGGACGGCCTAAAGGGTCTAGTATTGGATTAGCCCATTTCTATAAGTTTTCACTAGCGTTGGATTAGTGAGAAATCGAGGAAAAAGACCACAACTATCATTGGACTAGTGTGGTGACGTCATGTATTTATTATAACTAAATGAATCATATAAAACATAATTAAAGCAAGTAAACACATAAAACACATAGATCACATAACACATGAGCATAATTTCTAGATGCAAAACCCTAATGAAAGTGGATAAACACGTAAACACACAAGCATGCAAGCACACAAGCAAATAAACGCAAATAAAAGGCTAACTATTACATTCGAGACTCTAATTACAATCTAAGGGGGGAAATTTTAAAAATAATAACCTAACTATTACATTTATCTAACTCAATACATTTTTAGTAAAAATTAAGAGCTATTTAAAAATAATAACCTAACTATTACATTTATCTAACTCAATACATTTTTAGTAAAAATTAAGAGCTATCTTTTACATAGGGTAGCTAAATACATATCTTGAACGCCTATCTATTATAATTTGACATTTAAATGCCTCACAAATAATCATTAAAAATTGAATAAAATAAATGAAACTTAACATGAATAAAAATGAATAATTAAAGAAAAAGCACTCAAAACATGCAATTACACATAAAAAAACACATTGGAGCACATAAAAGAATTTAAAATAATAAAAGATGTTACCTCCCTTGAAGTTGTGGTTAAATGGGGTGAAATTTGTCCTATTTATGCTCCAAAATCAACAAAATAGTCAAGACACCAATTTAATTAACAAATAAATGAAAATAATCATGAAATCTATCAATTAAAGCACTTGAACGAGGTATAATTAACAATTAAAGAAGAAAAATAACTTATATTTAAGAAATCAACACTGTCAGGGACCTAATTGCAAAATTAAGAAAGTTGTGGGGTCAAATTATAATTATTAGGGGTCAAAATAAAAGAAAAATAAAAATTAGGGACCTATTTATAATTAAATTATGGACCTAATTGAAAGAAAGCTAAAGTCGTTAGGGCCAAAACATAATTACTAAAAAGTATAGGGACTGACTTGCAATTTTCGTCACCAGATCACTTTAGTAATTGGGCCAGTGGGCCAACTTTCATTTTCTTTTGTTTTGGTTGGGCCAAAACCTCCCCAAGCCTAGAGAAAGTCCAAAGCAAAATACACAGGCCAGCCCGTAGTTTTACCCAAACAAATCCAACCGAAAAAGTATGGGTTTTGGCCTCCTAACCCAAGACAAAACCCAATCAAAATAAGCCCCCAATCTTTAACCAAAAGCCCACAAAAAAAAATTAACCCAACGTAACCTATTTTATTAAAACCCAACCAAGTAATAAATCTACAAAAAAAAAAAAAATTGCTAAGCCTTAATTATGTGTTAAATCCCAGGATTAATCTACCCAAAAGGTTACGTAAAACATGCAAAGGAAGATTACAATTTAAAATGGGCAAAATTGATTGAGATTTTTCAGATTTGAGCCATATCAGAATTAAGTAAAAGTTGAGGGACCAAAACGAAATTTTCACAAAATTTTCATGAAGCTTGGTCGAAGCTTTGCTGCAATCAGGAAGCTTTTTGCAATCTCCTTTCGCATTCGATCAAACACCAGCAATATCTTAACCAAACACCAAGATCTTTGATGAGAAGATACCAAACAAACACGGGAAATCCGAGGAGAGTGAGATTTAAAGCTGAAATTTGAAAGCTAAGATCTTTGCTGCAGAAATTTTAAGGATGACGAAGGCAGCAAGTTCAAGCCCAAATTTGAAGATGTTGCAGTGATTTTTTTCAAAAATTTTCAACACCAATCTTATTCTTTGATCATTATAGATTACCCAGAAAGCAACACCTGCTCCAGAGAGGCTCTACAGAGATCGAAAGATGACCACGAAACCCCCCTCCCAATAGTCAACCCTAGCTCATGCTCTTCCTAAAACTTTTTCTGCACTTTTTCTTCCATTTCTCCCTCGATTTTCTCTCCTTTTCCTCTGTTTTTTTTCTTTGTTCGCCTCCTCTTCATCACCAATCCCTTTCTTGCGTTTTTGGAGCCTTTTTATAGGCACAAAACTCACCTGCAACCCTAGCATCTAAGGTGCATATTAGCTGCACTTTTCTTGATGGTTTTTGAGCCTTTAGATGGCTTTTGTCTTGGGATTTTCTTTGTGTTTGGATTAAAGCTAGATGGCTTGGTACTGGAGTGATCCAATGGAGCGAAAAAACGGAAGAAAAATGAGTGAAAATGGATCAAAATGGCTGCTGCAATTTTTCTGGTACCATGACTCCGTTCATGGTTTTGTACTATGAAGATGAAGCGCGCCCCCTTTTTTTTTTTTGCAAAAACTGTATTTGATTTTTGTTTTCTTTCCTTTTCTTTTTCCGATTTTTCTAAAAAAAAAAAAAGATTTTTCTCAAGAAATAGAAATGAAACAAAATGAATAAAAATTTAACTAAAATGAACAAAAATAGGAATAGAATGAAGAAAATAAAATGGTAAAATTTTGGTGTTTACACATGTCATAAGCAATCCAAGCAAAAGCAGCCCGACAACAAGATCAAAAGCACCATCTATAATCACCCGCAGTTGAGTATCAGAAGGAGCATTATTATTTGACTCAATTAGCAGATATATATTTTTATTAGTTCCAATAACGCACGACCCCATGGAGATGCTTCTTGCAGAGATATTTTCACCATCTAGAGAAGGATAGGAACCCGGCATTTGATATGAAAAAAAAATAGACTGGTGTTACCACCCCACTGAAGACCTTCCCAAATGAGATTGTTACTAGCCATCTAGACATTCCGTAGAATATAGGCGATAAATTAAATGGTTGAACTGGTGCTGCTTCTCCCCACTGAGCAAGCCATTGCTTAAAAGGTGTAGGTTCCCCAAGGTCAAAATTAAACCCTGACATAGATGCCCGTCAAATGTGTTTAGATGAATCACACGGGAGAAACAAATGATCAGCCATTTTCACATGAATACCACATTTACGACAAAGAGGACTTGCACGACTCCTGCATTTAAACAAGGAAAAATTGGTAGGACACGCATCACGGATGACACGCAAAATAAAGAATTGGATTGGGCCGGTAGAGGAGTGGCCCAAATTCTTTGCAAGATATTCTCCATTTGCATTCGCCCCACTGTCGGACCTACAGCCTGGGGCTGATGAGATAGTTTCATTACCGTTGCATGATAACCAGATTTAACCCTATAGTAACTAAATGTCCCAAAATACCCAACATGGAAGCGGTCCAAGTTACTGGACCTCTTTTAGCATTGTATTAGCCCGATCTCGGCCTAATTGGCCTTATAACTAATTAGTTGGGCTAGTATTGTATAAGGGACAAGTATGGGCTGATTTGAGCCCAGCCCATATTTCTATATGTTTAATGTAAAGAATTATATATAAATTTTTATTAACAAATATTAATATATGTAAATAATTGCTCATTATCTAAAAATTTACTACTATTTCAGAAATGTGTACTAGTAACTATGATTAACCTTGCTCTTAATATATTAAACTTTGATTTTATTTAATTAATTTTTTATAAGTTTATGAAAAATATAATTTTTTAATACAAAGTTACTGAATTTCTTGTTTAGAAGCCCAAGCCCAATGAAATACATCATGGGCCACAGAATTTGAAATCTTAAAGGACTAGGCCCAAACTCAAATTTTTATAGTTTTAACTAGGCATGAAATTGAGAATTGCATAATCCGGCCCATTAGACCTAATTGACAAGCCTAACAACGTGCATTCTTTTTTTTTTTTTGGGTCAAGAGCCTAATAACATTCATACATTCGTTAAACATTGTCGGAAGATAAAAGATAGCAATGAAAATTATACAAAGTAGAGAATGTGACAACAAGATGAGTTGCATTTCCAGCCAAACTGATATTATTGCAACATATGTTGGGTCGTATCCGAATCAAAATTCGTAATTTTCAACCTAGATCTAACATGTAATGAAAAGCTCTAGATTCGGATTTAGATTTGGATCCAGACAGGTCTCAATGTATAGGCTCGGATTTGGACTCATTCAGATTAGGATCCAGGTCGAGTATTTTCATTTTTTAAAATTAATTAAGTATGATAATTTTATTTACATATAAACTTTATTAGTACAATAGTAAAAATATAATTAAATTAATTCTAACAATCATTTGTTTTATAGACAATCTTTTTAATTTAAAAATAAGTAGATTAGTAACAAATTTTAATGGAATACATAATTTATTATTAAAATAATTATACTAATTGGATCCAGGTTCACCACGGGTCGAAACATGTAAATCCATATCTGGCCTGTTTTGTTTCTATTTAATTTGTATATATTTGATCCAAATTCCACCCTAATTAAATTTGAATAAGAGTGCAAAATCCAAATGTTAAGAATAGTCTTGGACATTGTTGATTATTTTATATATTCTTATTGTTTCCATCATATGTAATTATGCAATTGCTATGTTATTTTTATAGTTTTTTTTGGTAGTAGTTGGAGGTATTATAAGATGTTATCAGTTTTTCTTTTGCATTTTTAAATGCCAATGCTTGCAACCATTATGATCAATTTTTAGTTTTATATGCTTTTCATATTCTGAGAGGTAAAGTTAAATATATTGTAAAAATGTTAAATCAAATTGCAAGTTATGGTTTTCTTTTTTTTTTCTTTTGCTTCAATTTTACTTTTCAAATTTATTTTGAAAGTAGAAATATAAATATATTTTAAAAGCGTAAAGCCAAATTGCAAGCTATGGAATTTTTTTTTGCTTCAAATTTTAATTCTTCAATTTGGAGGTTGAATATATATTCAACAACAATATTTTTCCTTCAAAATTTGAAATCATTCAATTCAAAATTAATATGAAAAATGACTAAATTTGGTCTTTTTATACAATTCATTTTTATATTTTACTAGTAAAATTCACTTTATAATAGTGTAACATGGACAATATGTTAAGTTATGTTTTGAATAAATAATAGAGAAATTAGAACTCTCTGACAACAAAGATGGGAAATACCAATTGCAATTGCTACTATTTAAAAAAGAAAATCCCAACACACACATCATGTTATATGCACATGTATATATGCAATTCTTATAAGCATATAAGTGAAAATTATAGATTTTTTATAGCATAATTTATCTCCAATGAAAAATCGTGATATTATTTTATTCTAATTGGCTGGGTAGAAGAAAAAAGGAGGAGTAGGGGAAAGAGAAATGGAAGAGGTTGGGTGTGGGAAAGAGAGGTTGGGGGTGCTATTCCAAGAGTTTCGGTTCCGAATGGCCCCGGGGGGGATGAAGGATAGGAAATTGGGTGGCAAGAATAGGAAGCTAGATACTAGCCATGGGTGAGGGAAAGGGAACACTGGGGAGTTAAAGAGTAGCGGGAAAAGTCAAAAAAGGGAAGGTGAACTACTATAAAACTGGACGGAGAGAGAAGAGAAGAAAGGAGGAGATTGTGGGGATATAACAAGAAGATAATACTGTGGTAAGAGATCTAAAAATCATAGAAGTAGCAGATAACCACTTAGCAGGTAAGAAAGGATAAAAAGGGTGACAGTTTATAACAATTTTGAAAACTTTAAAACAGATCAAAGATTTTTTAAAATCTATATTAAAGTTTATGAAGAGCACTATTCTATAAGCACTATATAATTTTAGGATTACTAGATGGGAGAAAGATGCATGGGTTAGTATATACATTAGTATAGTTTTGAATTGAAATATGCATGGTTTGAATGCTAGTAGATATATAGTTTAGGGTCAAAAGTTTTATATCTTTTCTTTAAATTGCATTGTTATTTTTTTAACTTTTGGTAGAGTTGGTGTTATTATTATTTTTAATCAAAAATAGAGATTTCAAATAAAAATTTTCATGTTAAAAGGTTAGTAGCACTTTGTTTTTTATTTAGTAATTTCATAATTTAGGGTTCACGAATGGTACCATTCCTGATTTTTTAAATCCATGATCAATGAATATTGTTTTCTTTTCATTTTCTATATGGTTTGTCATTTTAGTTAGGATTGCTAAGTTGAAGGGTAAAATATTGTTATTTATTTTTTTTACTTTTAGTAGGTTTGGTGATGTTTCCTCTTTATTTATTTTCACATTAATAGATTTCAAATTAAATTCCTAAGTAACTGGAGACACTTCTTAATTTTTAAATTCAAAAAAAAAATTAAAGGGTGTATAACAATTAAAAAAATTCAAAATTCTATAAAAACAAGTATGAGGTGTTAGATGCATTCTGATTTAACCATCCTAAAAACCCTCCCTGCAATACTAAACCAAAAGCAGCAGCAGCAACCCTTCAAAGGAGGTCAAATAAACTAATGAAAGATCAAGTTAACTAAGAAAAGAATCAAAACAGCCACAAGCCTCAATCCGCAAAAATCGCACGATTTATGTACATGCCATGTCTTAAAGAATTTTGTAGCCAACTTTTCTCTTCCAAATATTAAAAGATATGCGGAAGGAAAATTTCATTAAAAATCTCAGCTGAGAAATTCCCAAAAACTTAGCAAAAGAACGAGATGTGAAGACAAAGGAACTTTTCGTCCATTTTGAATATGAGACCTTTTTAAAGCTTTAATGGCCGTTTTTATTCCCAACGAATCTTCTGTCCCACATCCTATACAACTCTTTGTCTCACTTTTTATTATATTGATATTTTCCCTGTATAAACATCACGTTTTAGTTCTTTTTTGTTTCCTTAAGATCCAATAACTATTAATAGAATAAAAAATAAATACAGGAGGTTCAAAAAAGCAATATATAATAGAAAATTAAAAAATACAGCAGAAAATTCATAAAAAATCTCATTTTTTATGCATTTTGGTTTTTTGAGTTTGTTAAATTTTGTGTATTACTCAATTAATAGTTATTGGATCTTAAGGAAACAAAAAAGAACTAAAACGTGATGTTTATGCAGGAGAAATATCAATATAATAAAAAGTGGGACAGAGAGTGGTACAGGGTGTGGGACAGAAGATCCGTTGCGGTTTTTATTCTTATCTTGTGTTGTTCTCACAATTTTTGAGCCACGAAAAAAGTTAGTTATGTGTTCAAACTAAAATCCATACATTAAAGAACACTTCAGACCGTGTCTACAAAAATTTTTTAATCAATTTTGCGTATGAAAAACTTAAACCTCGTTTCAAGAAAGCATATATTGTGATCATATAATCATTCATTATAATTCAACTAACTCACTTTGATACTACTAGTACAATGAAACAAACATATGAGCACAAATTTACCACTCCAAAAGGAAAAAAAATCTCCTGCCTTCCTATTCCCTGCAATCTTTTCCTGCTTTCAACTACTCCTTGTACCCAAATAAAAAACAATTAGTAGTTCAAAGAAAGCAAGGGAAACTGGAACAGCGTGCACATAATGCACTTTCGTATCAATAGACTATCATCTATTGTCAGCATCTTTCTGTCTTTTGCGCATTCTGATATATACACATACATACATACATATTCATACAAATATATACATATATACGTACACACATACATATATATATATATATATATATATATAGCTAACGATTGCATTGGGCTTTTTAGAGGCATAACAATTTTATAATCCAAGTTTCTGTAATGACTTGTAGATTGTCTTCCAAAAAAGAAAGAGAAAAAAAAAGGCAGATTGTCTCCCTCTTGACTGTTTCCTAGTACCGTCCGCACTCAAATACAAAAGGAACAACTGGAACTAAAATAGAAAGTAACAGAGACTGGATCCTTCCCTACCAAGTCATCAACATTTCTTTATGCTCCATGTGGCTCTCTACTAGAACTTGCCAATTACTACTGCCCATTAGGGAATCAGAGACAAAATCTTTAGGAAGCAGACAAGGAGAAAAAACTACATTCCTCCAATATGCACAGAATGCCAACTACATAACATATGCTATATTTTCAGTATATAAATTCAATGATCAAGCTATTGGGAGGTAAATTTATGTGAACATGGAATTCCTGACTCGCCTTATTCTTCTATGCCTCTTGTTTCTTGCAAAGGTAAATGCAACCGATTACAGTTCTGAACCTTTTTCTCCTATATATCAGATAGGTAAGTTCAATAGAAGTAGTTTTCCTACCGGGTTTTTATTTGGGGCGTCATCTTCAGCTTATCAGGTAAATTATTTGCTCCTGATTTCTTGGATTTGGTATTGATTATTTTTATTTTTTGGTGGGCGGATTATTCTTCATCTTTGGTTTGACCTTTTTTTTTTTGGGCTTTACTGTTTCTAATAGATTGAAGGTGCATGGAATCTTGACGGCAAAGGACCTAGCATTTGGGATACCTTCACACATAAATTTCCAGGTTTACATTAAATCATTTAAATCAACTTGTCTCAAAATGAATAAATGTTTTGATATCCCGGCAAACTTTCGATATTGATAGCATAACTACATCAACTTAAATACTCAAAAAATGGGTACCTTCTGAACATTATCGTCCAATTTCATCCTGGTTAGTACCCTCAGTTTATGGTATACGATCTAAATCATTGGAAGGCAGAGTACAGTTGTTCTTGATCGAACTTCATGCAAGTCAGTATAGTGGAAAGAGGCCTTATATTGACATTATTTTGCAAACTTATGTGCAATGTCATAAAGATTGAAGTTCTCATGTTAATAATGGTATTTTCTGAAACCACAGAGAAGATAAAGGACCATAACAATGGAGATGTGGCAACAGATTCTTACCATCTCTATAAGGTAATTGGATTTGTTTAACAATTATGCTTCACGCTCTCTTCGATCTCTATTCCCTAAAAAGTATTTCACAGACTAACCTTCCATAAAAGATAAAATGAGACCCTTAAGAGTATGTTTTCTATACATTGTCAGTGTACAATTTTTTTTTTTACATTAATAGGTTTAAATCATGCTTTATAACATGAATTCAAATTTGAATTTTAAATCATGTCCATGTGGCATATATTCATAATTGTTAATGTAAAAAAATCATTATACTGTTAGTGCATGAAAAGTTAATTTAAACTTAAAATTTTTTATTAACAATTTGATCAGCTTTTGTTTCATGCTACAGGAAGATGTTAGGGTTTTGAAGGAAATGAGCATGGACTCTTATCGCTTTTCAATTTCTTGGTCAAGAATCTTACCACGTAAGATGTTACTTTGCATTATTTCTTAAAGGAGTCCAAACTTATTATTTTCCACCGATCTATGTGCCTGGAATAGGATATACTGAAGTAATTGTCGTACTCAAATTTGAGTATAAAATTTCTAGAAATAGAGGTCAAAAGTCTTCTGACAAATTCTTGCATAGACTCTAAAAAAAAACTAATATTTGTTATTTAATTTTTCTGCATTGTGCAGGTGGAAGATTAAGTGGAGGTGTGAACGAGAAAGGAATTCAGTACTACAACAACCTCATAGATTACCTTCTTATGAATGGCATGTTCCCTTCTACGTTCTAAAAATATTTATTAATGATAAATTTGATTTATTGAATTAAATCAATTATCAAAACTTTCTGTCACGCTTGCAGGTATATTGCCAACCGCGACTCTTTTTCACTGGGATCTTCCTCAAGCCTTAGAAGATGAGTATAGCGGATTTTTAAGTCCTTTGATTGTGTAAGTACAGTTGAATATTGTTAACTACTTCTTTATGTCTTTTTATCATATTCTATTTCTACGATTGGGTTATCTGACAAACAAATGAGACAGAAGAAGTACACATAAAAATGCAAAAGAAGAAGTATCTATGAGCATTCCATCAAATACTTCTGTACAAAAGTGGAGGACTGCAGAAAATTTAGGTTGTGTTTGGATTGCATTTTCCATCATTATTCATGAAAAAATTACTGTAGCGATTTGATATATGTGAGGAAAAAATGTGATAGGAAAATGTGATCACGGAAAACGACAATATTTTCTGACGAAAACAAGCAATCCAAGCAAGGCTTTAAATGAGATACTTGACTTTAAATTAAAGTATCAACTTGAGAAACTGGGGTTCGTCTACACTTTTTTTTCCAGCAAGCGAAAAGTGAGATTTAAAAAGTGGGGGACGGAAAAAGGCTATTTGAACCCACAAAATCAAAATTCTAGGGAGAAAGCCGTCTACATCTAATTTCATCATTCCGATGATTTGTGTATGTCAGACAATAGAATAAGACAAATTTGCCATTTTGAAAAACACTGAACTTTTACACCTACACCCACACAAAAGCACCTATTTCGTGTTCATGTTACGTATTGCACATTATAGTACTGATGCATACGCAATCTAACATACTTGTAGGAATGATTTTCATGACTTCGCAAATCTTTGCTTTGAGAGATTCGGTGATCGAGTAAAACAATGGATTACCTTCAATGAGCCAGCTTACTTCAGTCAATTTGGTTATGATATGGGGATACATGCACCAGGTCGTTGTTCTTCTTGGATGAACAACAATTGCACTGGTGGAGACTCCAGCACTGAACCATATATCGTTTCGCATCATCAACTTCTGGCTCATGCAGCTGCCGTAAAATTGTACAAGACAAAGTATCAGGTTGCTTACTATTTATTCGTGCTAGAAACAAACACATGATTAATGTGGACTTTTCATCAGTGTAGCACTTATAATTTGAATAAACACAGGAGTATCAAAAGGGAAAAATCGGGATAACGCATGTTGCTTTATGGACGGTGCCGCACTCCCATTCTCTTGATGATCGTCGTGCTTCAATTCGATCTCTCGATTTTTCGCTCGGATGGTGTGTATTCTTTCATGTTATTAAAATCGTGAATACTATTTGATCTTGATGCTCTTTAGAAAATTCTGATATAGACCTGTTCTGTAAATCCAATTCACATGAACTATCTCAGTCGACATAAACTGACCAATTTATGTCACACTTTCTTACGAATTGAAAATATGTTATTATAAGCTAGTAATCAAGTATCCATATTACTTCGTTTAAGAACAAAGTCTTGATTCTTGCCCGTATAATTCACACTTCGTCCTTCTCTTTATTTATTTTTTGTTTGTTTGCTTAAAAAATTTTCTTCCTATTGAAAATGCAGGTTTATGGACCCTCTGGTTTTTGGAGATTATCCTTCTTCAATGAGAACTCTGGTTGGTGATCGCCTTCCACAATTCACAAAGGAACAATCTGAGCTCGTGAAGGGATCTTACGACTTCATTGGCTTAAACTACTATACTTCTTTTTATGTGGTTGATGCTGGTGTCTCCATTAACATCAGAAACAAAAGTTATTCGACAGATTCTAGAAGTAGTATCTCAGGTATATACTTTAATCATTGTTGAGCTAGCTGTTCTGCCAAAAAAAAAAAAAAGAGCTTATGGTTTATAGAATTTTTTTGTTAACCAAATCTATTGGAATCTTCTCTAATCATTGTAGTGGAGCGCAGTGGCAAACTGATTGGTGAACATATTGGTTCAAACTGGATTTATTATTATCCACGAGGACTTTGGAAGATGTTGCTTTACGTAAAGAAAAAGTATCAGAATCCCATCATTTATATTACAGAAAATGGTAATTCATTTATTTGCCAAAAATTTCTACACCTTAATTTCTTATCAATGTTCGTTTATGACAGCCTTGTTTCCCTATATATTTATCAAAAAAGTTTTATAAGTTTGTAATTTTTATTTTTAGGATATGTTTCTAATTTTTATTTCTGACCTTCTATTTATACCCATGCACACTTAGTTCATAAAACTACGTCATTAAACAGTACTCAAATTTTCTGCATTATAGATTTAGCAACAAGACATATGCCAATGAAATACTCTATTTCTCATAAATATATATTTAATGAACTACAAGGGATATAGGTTGGCTAGCAACCTTTTGAGTTTAATATCTATATTTTAGAGAATTCAACTTGGTAAGACATTTGAATCTCAAGTATTGTTGAGTCTCGATTTGAACTTATCAGAGATCGCAAGCACCGAAGGAGCACTCGAGATGTTGAGCTAAAGCCATTGCCAAAGGCTTAGTTGGTTTAGTGGTAACTACAAAGGACACCCTCTCCCCCCACCCACAACCAAACACCCTTTCCTCAGCCAACCCCAGCCCCAAGACAGCTCAAGATAGCACTACTCTCTTTTTAGTCCCTAATTTTCATCTGCTTCTTATTCTGTGGTCATTTAAATTTGTAATTTGGCATTAATCGCCTTTTTCATACTTTTATATTGTCCACTGAGACAGAATTCATTAATATTTCCAAGGAAGTTGATCTACTTAAACATGTCATTTTAACTGAACCCATGGTAGCTTTAATTTGGCTGGGGATGGAAAAGCATTTGATAGAGATTTTGATACTTTACTGCAGATGAAATAGACCCAATGTAACAATAGAGGACAGACTTTCTCCAAGAAATCTGCTACTGAAACAATGTTAATCCCTTTGTTAATTATTCATGCATTAATAATGTATTAGCTTCAACAATGTGTGAGCATTGACTTGTATCGTACACTGATCTTGTTAGGTGTTGATGATTCAAACAATTCTACAATGCTACTCAAGGCACTCAATGACCATTTCAGGATCAAGTACTACCATGGCCATCTTTCTTTCCTGCATAAAGCAATCCGGTAAGTATATATCTCTAACTGAAATGAAATAACTGTAAAACTCTTCTAAATTTATATTCACGCGAAGGAAGAGCACTATCTTCTAGGGAAAGTGGATAAAAATGGGACAAAGTTTCTGCACAGGGCACTTTGGGACGTTAATTTCATAACGAATGCACCATTTCAGTTAATTGTTATAAAGCATATTGCATTTTTGTACAAAATCCACTCGATTTTGCGTACATTTACTAGTACATTCAACGAAAGAATTCAAAAAATATAGCCTATGCAATACCTAGACCTGAATTGTGCAGCCTTCGTATCAATAAAAAGGACAATTTTTTTTTTGTTGTCCCCTGCTTCAAGAAAGCCCTTTTCACAATCTCTCGTATCGAAAAATTAGTCCTTGTCTTCCATGTAAATTCTTCGTATACACATGTAAATTGAAACAAGAATTGCCTTAAATCAATGAGTCAATAAAAATTAATCAACTTTAACATCACACGTAAATAACCAACTTGTCCTAAGTAAGTTGGTCACCAAAAAAAATTCAAAATCCCTCTTTTAATTGTAAGTCGGGAGTTCAAATTTCACATCCTATATTTAAAAAAATCCAAAAAATATGCCAAACTCTTATACGACCTAACATCTCTTTGATCTAGATAGACCCTCTGGGTTGTAGAATAGGATAACAGACATGTATGTTGTTGATTGAAAAAAAAAAATCACACATAAATGCTTTTTTCTCTTACAGTGATGGCGTCCAAGTCAAAGGATTTTATGGGTGGTCAATAGTGGATAATTTTGAATGGGCTTCTGGTTTTACGGTTCGTTTTGGACTCAACTATGTGGACTTCGAGAATGGGTTGAAAAGAATTCCCAAGCTCTCGGCAAAGTGGTTCAAAGGATTCCTCGAAAAATATTAGTTTGGTATAGTTGATAACATTCAACACGATGCAGCACTGCAGTCTCGATCATTCGGCAAAATATGCAATAAGATTTATGCTATTCGTGATCATTCAGCAAATTATGCGATAAGTTTTTTTTATTATTTTTTATTTGCGATAAGTTGTTTGTTGCATTTAATTTGGAAGATACTGGCATTTGGTAATTATACTTGATTGTCTTTTGTTGCAAAGATTGATATTTATCCTTAGCCTTTCTTTTAAGAAGGAAAAAACAAAAAAAGAAGGACCATACATGAAATAGCAAATTCAGATTGTGAGGTGCCTTCACAAATCTCCCCTGAGGTTTATAATAATTACAATTAAATCCCTTCACATTTCAAAAATTATACATTGCCCCCGTGAATAGTTGTTTTGGGTGTCATTTAGCTATGTATGCTAAAAAAACCATACTAATATCCCAAATTGCCCTTAAGGAGTTTTTTTTAAGTCAATTTATTGAATGAATATAATCATTGTTTTCTCCTTATCTCAATTTTTTTTGTGAGCCTTCTTGTCTCAAATTCTACCTTGCCTAAGGCCTAAATTTTTCCCTCATATTCCTCAGGCCCAATTCATTATTGTGTACTTGTGTTTTTAATTATCTGTTAAACTTTAGTGGGAGACATTAATGAGAATATATGAGAAAAATGAAAGATAGGCAGATTGAGAGGCATGATCAACTCTAAAATTTGTAACATATGGAAATAGAAATTTGGATGAAAAGTATGGATAGGCGGCATAAATGTGTCGAAATTGTGAGAAATAAATAGCAGTAGGATCAATAGATGACAGGTTGTCGATGCCTGTGTAATAATAAAAATAAACCTAGTTACCAATTCAATCAGTTTCGAGTCAATTCTAGTACTGGAGCAGGGACTCTGAATGTGCAATGGGTTACTAAATTCACCATGACTCCGAAGAGTTTGCTAAATCCGATATACCAGAATTTATTCATGAGAACTTGTTAATTTGTGTATAGAGCAAGTAAAGTCGTCTCCTCGGGGACTGGGAATATTTGTCTCTCTTGAAATTCAAAGTAACAAGGGGGTATTTTGTATAAATAGTGACAATTAAAACAGTTCAAATAGAAACAAATAGCTAGCTAAAAATTAAATGATAATTTACTAAAATCAGATTAATAATAACTAAAGATCTAGCTAAGAAATAACTTCGAAAATGGTTCACCTAATTGATCATCGATGCAAAGGTAATTCCAATTATTTACTAATAAATAGGTTATAACTGCCAAATAATGACAGTCAACCCCTCCTTACTGTGTCGGTGATTAAGGTACGCCCGTTAATCATTGCTTTAATTGAGAAATAATCCTGGGTACGCCCGTAAGATTTAATTTTTCAATTGCCTTACGTATTAGAGGAGTTCTGTTCTAATCAAATAACGCACTACCAGGGTTATTTTAGATTGGTCTGCATATTCCCTGACAGAAATCCAATTATGCCAGTTGTCACTATTTCAGAACAATTAAATAATTACGGATTTAATGCTCCAATTGACAATAGGTTACTAAATTAATTCATTATCCGGATCCAAGATAATCAGTTAATTAAACAACCATAAGCACTGCAATCAGAGAATATGCAAATACCAATAAATAATAGGAATAGATAAAATTAATTCGATCTCACAATTTTTAAACGAACCAAAGCCTCCGTAGTTTCTTGACTAGAAAAAGAGATTTAGTTCATCTCAATAGAGAAAATCCCACGCGAAAATTCAGAAGTAATTGTCGAAGACATTCCTCCAAAATTCGATGAAGTAAATCGGTTAAATCAATAGTAAACAAAAAATCCACTAAGCCAAAAGAATGACCAATTCTTTCTACTTTCGTCTGACATACGAGGGAGTAGACCCCTCAAAAAGACGAAAAAAGGAAAAGTCAAGAGAGAAACTAAGGTAGTCCAAAATTGTCTGCTCTTTTCCTTACTAAAATCCTATATATTCTCTACTTCCTATCCGGCTACCAATAAGGAGTAAAAGGAAGACTCCTAATCTCCATCGACTTCCTCCGCGGCTGGCTCTCCAAAAGCTACCAAAAAGATAGGAGTCCTAATCCTAATTTGACTTCTTTCATTGCACTTCCAAATGAGAGTCAGTGTTGCGCGTCTTTCCCAAATCTTCTGGACATATTAAGACCTGGGTTGACGCAATTACGCCAAGCAGTATTTGCAGTACGATATTCGCACTTTTTATCATATTTTGGTCCAACTTCCTGTGATCAGTACAAATGCCAAAAAGTGAGTGGCATCTGACAATTAATTCACATTTGGTAAGGTAATAGGAGAAATTAATTATAAAATAAATGAGTAAATTGCACCCCATCAATAGAGCTATTTACTAAGGGAAAATTGTTGGTGGCAACTTTTTAAGTCTTTATAGTAGTTTGACAATTTTACTACATTTGTTTTTAACATTTTGTCCTCCTTAAAAAATTTTGGTTTCGATTTGTTTTGCATAACATGAGTGTCCATTCTTCTGGAAAGATTATTGTAGTCATTTTGAGCTATGAAATGAGATAAGTGTATTACTTGAAATTAGAGAGGTGCTAGGTGAAACTGTCATAAATCTCAGAGGGTGGTTTCTAAAGTATCCCTTTTGTAAATGGTTCAAAAGATTCGTCAAAAAATAATAGTTTGAAATAGCCGCAAACATTGGATACAACGAAAGCTACACTCTTTGATCATTCGGCAATCCATTCGGGATACAATTTATCAAATTCTTGTAACTCTAGTAATGTCTCATTTGAAACCTGTTTCCAGACTAGAAAAGTCTTTTATGAAGAACAACAAGGAGAATTCATTTGTACAATCTCTAAGTCGTCTTTTTTTGTTTTTTTTTTTTGAATTTGTAAGGTACTGCATTTCGTACTTATTGATGATATACAAAAAAAAAAAAAAAAAAAAAAAAAAAAAACAAGTATACAAAACTGGATCTTGGATGGGAGCAAGAAGAAAGAGTCGTTTGGCCCAAGATTGCCATATTTCAGGCTCCATTTTTTTTTCTTATTGTTGATTATTTTCATAATTAGTTAATGCAAGACATTAACTATGAAATAAAGCGTTGTTAGAAAAAATTAGCTTCGCCTTCAATGATTCATGTTAAGAAATTTTTTCTTTTTTTTTTTATGAATTCTGTTCTTCGCAAATATGAAAGATGAATGGCACCATAGCATCACAACGTGACAACAATAATTTTGCAATCCTATCTTGTTTCGCTTTGTACCTTAATTAGCTATTAAAACAGATGGTTTAGTAAAATCTGAAATTAATCCAGAAGTGGATCATTAGTTTTTTTTTTTTAAGAAAAAGTAATACCCTATTTTTTCTTATAAAAAGCAAATTTCATTAAGGAAAAATCGCTAATTTAGTCCCTAAACTTTTTCACTAACGTCAATTTGATCCTTCAAAGTTTTTTGATACGCAATTGATCCTTAAAGGAAAATGTCTGTGCCAAGAAAGGACCTATTAGGCGGCGCCACCCAAAACATCTTTTTTCTCGCCTACACGTGAGGCCATTTAGGGGTATTTTAGGAAGAAGGTATTGGGGCCCATAATAATAATGTGTCACAAAACATTTTCCAAACATTTTCCATCGGGGCCCTTATGATGAGGTACCAAACATTTTCCATTGGCTTTCAACACTTGAAAGAGCTTGCTACATGTTATTGTGTCACAAAAGATCCGGAGCCATCAAATCTCCCTGCCTCAGTTCACACACTACACCATTACGACTAACACTACTCGTGTATTAGTATTACTAGCATTTCCGCTCGCTCGCTCGCTCATTGCCCGGATCCCTCGTCGCTACTTTCCAACATTTCAACCATGCCTAAGCTGCCGGGGAAAATCCATAATCCTGCACCTTTCTTCCTCTTCATCCTTCTTTGTTTTTCCTTCATTATTTCAGCTACGTCCGGCCTCACCTTTTCATCAGATGTAGCGGCCCTTAAAGCCTTCAAAGCCGCAATCAAGCCCTCTTCAATTAAGCCATATTCATGCCTTGGCTCCTGGAACTTCTCCAACGACCCTTGCTCCATTCCTCGGGCTTATTTCTCCTGCGGTCTTTTATGCAGTGGCAACAGAGTAACCCAGCTCACCCTCGACCCGGCTGATTCCGCCGGCACCCTGACTCCACTCATTTCCAAGCTCACTCAGCTCGTCACGCTCGACCTCTCAACCAACAAATTCTCTGCCCCAATCCCACCGCTCTACTCCCTAACCAATCTACAAACTCTTTACTCCGATTCAACTCCTTCTCCGGCTCAATCCCACCCTCTTTGACCGCGCTTAAATCCCTCGAGACGGTTGATCTGTCGCACAATTATCTTTCGGGATCGCTGCCCAACTCGTGGAGCTCGATCGGCAGCTTGAGAAGGCTCGACCTGAGTTACAACAAACTCACCGGTTCACTCCCCAAGCTCCTGCCCAACCTCATTGAGCTGGCGATCAAAGCCAATTATCTGTCCGGGCTGCTTTACAGGACTTCATTCCAGGGGTTAACTCAGTTGGAGGTTGTTGAACTCAGCGAGAACTCGTTTTCCGGGACACTCGAAGCTTGGTTTTTTCTCTTGCCTGCTTTGCAGCAGGTGGACTTGGCGAATAACAGCTTCACGCGGGTCGACATCTGGAAGCATAAGAATGGGAACAGCGACCTGGTGGCCGTCGATCTGGGATTTAACAGAATCGAATGGTATTTGCTCGTAAATTTCGCGGCGAGGCCGGCGAGGGCGATTGTGCAGGTGAGACGGGCTGGCGTTGCGACACTGAGGTACTGGCGGACGTGAGCTGCGGGCTTGGTGAGGCTATGGTAGGCATTAATCTTAATGATGATGACCGGGATGTGAGGCTAAAATGGTGGCCCATAAAACCTTCGTCTAGAATGGCGCCGTCTTCTCCAACCGCCCAAAGCTTTTTGCATTGCCTAAATCTTCAATAGCAACCGGCATCACGTCAGTCGTCAGCTCACTTATGTCCACTAGGCATTTTCCCCATTTAATGGTGTTGTTTTACTGGCATCTCATCATTGCAAGGGCCCCAATACCTTCTTCCTAAAATACCCCTAAATGGCCTCACGTGTAGGCGAGAAAAAAGATGTTTTGGGTGGCGCCGCCTAATAGGTCCTTTCTTGGCACAGACATTTTCCTTTAAGGATCAATTGCGTATCAAAAAACTTTGAAGGATCAAATTGACGTTAGTGAAAAAGTTTAGGGACTAAATTAGCGATTTTTCCTTTCATTAATGAAGTTGTTAGAGATCATCATTTACGATTTGTTTTACACCGTAGAATCCTATCGTAGAATAACATACACTAGAAATGATAGATCTATATCTTAACAAATACAAAGATTTGAAAATTTATGAATAGATATGAAAACTACAAGGTTTGGAGGAAAAAAAAGAAAGTAATAGCCTAATGGCGGCTGGTAATTGTGCAAGTCAGTGAGTCTTGCAATTCCTCGCCCCACAATTTTTCCTCCTTCCAATTCCCGTTTTTTGCCCACAACCCCGTCCCGCGCGGAAAGGGAAAATACAAAAAGGGAAGAGAAAGTGTGAAAGCTAACTTGAAAAGTGCGAACATCATAGATTACCAGCAGGTTCTTTTTCCCTTTGTTTCGTTCACTTTGGAAGTTGGAACGATAAAGAAAGACAATGGGTGGAGCGGATCAAAATCTTCTTAATTTGGAATTTCTTGAGAAATCAATATGGGACATTCTGTCTCTTAATATTTTTTTGCACACATGACGTGACTCCTTGACTCAATAATAAAGAGAGACCAGAACTAATTTGTGAACTTATTGGGAAAAACTTGAAATAAGAGTGAATGCATCTCCCAAACGATTTGTGAACTTGAGGTATGGGTGAACAGAGTCCTGAAACTCTTGAAACCGGTAAACGGAGGAATAAGACATGGGATAAATGGTTGATTAATAAATACAAGACTTACCTCTGATATCATGATAAAGAAGTAGATATTCTATTTCAAAACCAATTGAATTCATGAAGTGGCCCTGTTGACCAAAATAATAATAATAATAATAAACCAAGCTCATTTTAGTTGATTTAGAATTAGATTTAACATTTAATTGGTAATTAGATTAGAACCCGTGCCAAGGTTAATTTAGAAAATATAATTGAGTTGTGTTTTGGTAGGCATGGGGTGTGTGTAGACACCAAAATTTTGTCAAAATTTTAATGTTTTCTTGAATATTTTTTTGTTATTGAATTATTTATTTTCTTACATTTTTTTATATATTATTTTAATGTTTTCTTGAATATTTTTTTGTTATTGAATTATTTATTTTCTTACATTTTTTTATATATTTACAGATTTTTTTTTTTAAAAAAAAAAGAAGATGAAGTGCCGTTGGCCATCATAATGTTTAGATATCATGATGGTCACCAAATTTTGCTTTGACCAAGCTTTGGCGGACAAGATTTCAGAAAGGAATGGAAGAAGCAATGAAAAGGCAAAAAAACAAAAGAAGAAGGAAAAAGGATCTTTCGGCTTCCATTATTGGCACTTTCTTTTGGACAAGATAAAGGGACAAGAAGCAAGAGAGGAAGCAAAGGGGGAAAGGGAAACAACGGAGAGATCAGAGGGAGAGAAAAAAAAAACAGCAAAAAGAAACTTGGTGGAGAAAATGACTGGAAGTTCTTTGAATCTGGCTCCAAACTCGCTGCTTCAACATACCTGGCTCAGCCTGTAATCTCGCGTAGCACTTCGTCAGATTTATTTCCATCTGTGTTTTTCTCGCTCAAATCGGTCCAGAAGCATTTCCAGGTAAGCCAAAACTTTTCTTTGCTCAATCTGACATTCACATAAGGATTTGGGTGCTGTGGGTTTTATTTTGTACAAGTTTCATGATGTAGTAAAGCTTATGTGTATGAAAATTTATTACTCAAATGCTTTTGGAGGATTTTTAGATGAGGTTCTGTTTGTTTGATTAAAAATTTTTAGGTTTCGATTTTTTTTTAGATGAAAGTTGAAGTCACTTGTTTGTCTTCTTTGCATTTCATTTGCTTTCTGTTGCTTTGGATCCCTTGAATGGAATGTTTTGTTATGAAGTTTTTGTTGAGAAAATGGATTAAGGTCTTTGTATTGATTTAGTTGACGAATTGTTAGCTTTTGTTCGAGCTTTCTTGGCATAAATGCATCTGGGTTGAGGAAAGAAAGTTGCAGAGAATTTTCTGAATTGCTGAGGAAGAAGAAAGCTTTCGAAGGTTGCATGAATAATATGAAAAACTTTCATATTTATCCCCCAACTTTTACTTAATTCTAGTATGGCCCAAACACTTTTGCAATCGAACCATTTATGCCCTATTGAGTTCTGATCCTATTTTCCATGTTTAAATGCGTTTTTAAGTAGATTAATTCTGGGATTTAATGCATAATCAGAGATTAGTATTTTTTTAGTTGAGTTTTTGTCTTGTTGGGTTTTCATAAAATAAGATGAGATTTGGTTTGGATTTGTTGGTTGGGTTTGACAAATGGATTGATGACTTATTTTCTGGGTTGTTTACATTGGCTTTAGGAATAAAGCCCATATAATTTTAGTTGGGTTTCGCTTTGACCTAAGATAGGCTGGCCTGCTTGTTTTCTTAGGGCTTTCGGTCAGGCTAGGAGGATCGTGGCCTGCAAAATAAGAAAAATGGCCCAATGGCCTGATGCTAGTTTAAGAGACCAGATCTGTAAATTGCAGATAGGTCCCTATACTTTTGTATATTTTCATTGTGGCTCTAAAGACTTTGATTGCTTTCAATTATGTCCCTATTTTAATTGTAAATAGGTCCTTGAACTTTATTTTTCTTTAATTTGGACCCCATATTTTTGTGATAATTATAATTTGATCTTCAAAACTTTATTAATTTTATAATTAGGTCCCTGATAGATTTGATTTTCTTAAATAGAAGTTTCTTTTATTCTTTAATTATTGATTACACTTCATTTAAGTGTTTCAATTGATTGATTTCATATTTATTTCCATTTTTATGGTTTATTTCATTATTTGCCCTTTTAGATTGTAGTTAGGGCCTCCGAATGTAATAGTTAGGTCTCTATTTGTTTTTATTTGTTTGTGTGCTTGCATGCTTGTGTGATTACGTGTTTATTCGCTTCTTTAGGATATTTGCATCTAAATATTATGCTCACGTATTATGTGCTACGTGCTCTTATATGTCTATTTGTTTTAATTTACGTATTATTTATTGTACTATGTATTATTAATGCATGACGTCACCACACTAGTCCAACGCTAGTTGTAGCTTCTCCCTCCGTTTACTTGCTAGTCCAACGCTAGTAAGGATTTTTAGAAATGGGTTAGTCCAACGTTAGATCCTTAGATCGTCCGTGTATTAGATTCATTTTTGTGTGATATTCATTACATTTTCATGCATATTTTTATTTTTAAAATCTTTTCTCATTTGCATGATATTGTCTATTATATTATCCCCTATCCTCTATATGTGTTAATCATGTCATTTAGAATTGCATCTCATTTAAGCTAGTTCATTTGCTTGTCTATGTTAGGAGAATTATTCTTCATAAACGGGAAATGGGTGATTATAACTCTTTAGTTTAAATATCTCATTAATCCCTATATAAGAAAATTATGTCACGAGTTTTTGTCTCCCGTACCCATTATGCTACATTCCTTTTCCTTTGACCACTTATACCTATGTATATAATTTAATTTTCTTTTCTTTTCTTTTCTTTTAATTTCATCATTTGCATATTCATGACACTTTCAAGGAATTATTTTGCCCTTCGCAATTAATGCGATTAGTATCAATTAAACCTTTGAATGAATATTTTGTCCCTCTCGACGTTTTTATTTGCATCCATGTAGGAAACGTTCAAATGTGATAAATTTGAGGGTTAGATTAGGAAAATTTTTTACTAAACCTCGCAACTAGCTTAGACTAGGTTGAAAGGGTGCCTTAGGTTTGAGTTAATCAAACTTTTGCCTTCCTTTTCTTCAACCGTGACTCCCGAACCCATTTTCTCTTGTTTTTTAATGACCTGCAGTTGTCGAAAAGGGTTTTATTTTATTTTATTTTTATTAAAAATGTTCTAGGGTGACTTGGTACACCTAAATTCAATACCAAGTGGCGAGTCCTATTTTTCTTAAAAACCCTTTTAGACTAAATTTTGGACCCAAATTGTCGCATATTTTAAAATCCCATTCTAGGTCCTTTTTCACTTGTTTTAAAATAAAATCACAACATCTTTTATAAAACACCACCTACTTTTTATTTTTCATCGCAAAAAATGGGGCGCGACAGCTTGGCGACTCCATTGGGAAAGCTAGAGAGTCCAAACACTTGGTTTAGTTGTCTTTTCTCTTTCTAACCCTTTCACTTATCATATTTGGATGTTTTAGGTTGCATTTTTCCTTTTTTAGGATGTTTTGCATTTCGCACTCGTATTCGTTCCTCGTGTTTCTTATATGTGAGGAATGATTTATTTATTTACTTTTGTTTATTTGCTTATTCGTATCGCGCTTTACATTTGGGGTTGGGAATATTACCTTAGAGCCTTCACGTGCGTTTAATGTTAATCCCTCCCTTCAAAGGAGCATTTCATACGTGCATACGCAATTTATTTACAACCCTACATCTTATTTTATTTTTAGTGGTTGTCACACCACTCTTCCTTGTTAGGATTAGGATCGATTCATTTGGACATGTGGTCGTGACACGACGTGCACGTAGCAATGTCTGGGGCCTCACTCGAACCACCAACTCTTAGGCTTTGGGGTTGATGACCCTTCGCCTTTGGTTTGAAGGTTTGGAGACCTAAAACCTTATTGAGTTTAGATGCATTAGTGAGTCCAACCTCATGCATCCATTTAGAAATCACCTAAGGTAGAGCCTTCATCTACCCTATTAAGAACACTAGACACAGAGGGAGGGATTCCACCCTTCTTTCTTTGCTTTCTTTATGTTTCATTTATTGTCCCAACGTGCTATGTGTTATTTGTTGAACTAACCTCTCCTTATTTTCTCTTTTTTCTGCATACACAAACCTTATAAATAAGAGTCCTGACGTGGTAAGCGTTAAGGACAAACCGCCTTTTGTAAATAGCACGTTTAAATTTCAATCCATCGCATGTATACATATATGCATGTCATTTTAGGCTTACCCCGGCATCTAAATGGGACACCCTTAGATCATGTTTCAATTATCGTATTGCATATTTATTCGTTTAATAAATTGGCATCATGCATTAACCCTAGAGGGAATGTCATTTAGGGAATCCCATTTTAGGAATGTACCAACCTTGTTTTCCCTGGGTAACTAGCCCTCTATGGGATATTCATGTTTAAATTTTTTGTAAAACTGAAGAAGTGAGACCTGTAGGTAAGGTATTTAATTGAGGCTACGTGCTTCAGATGGACAAACCTCAACGAATCAGTCAACTGTTAGCGGTTCCAATGGAGGTTCGAAGATGGCCAGGGCTTCTCTTATTTAGCGAGATCAATCAGGTTGCCTCTCATCTCGGGCCAATTGGAGATTTCAAAGACATTGAATCAGATGGGTATTTGGTAGAATCTTTAATTCAACTGTGGGATCCCAATGGTTCAACATTTAGGATAGGAAACAAGGAGCTGGCTCTGACAATTGAAGAGGTAGTTAGCCTTCTGAATTTGCCAGTAAAAGGTACATCAGTGATATTTTCGATTGCTTCTGGCAAGATCGAATTTTGACATTTTACTGGATTAAAAGAGTCTGTAGTACGAGGATCAGATCAAAGCATAAATGTAAAATTTTAGTTTGATAGATTTGCAATAAAAGACGGATTTGATAAGCATTCGAAGGATTTTTCATTTACATCTAAAGCAACATGGGAATGTAAGAGACCACTGGTGTATGGACTTGTGATGGCAGGGATTTATTTGTTTCCTAGAAAAGATAAGGAAATTGGTTTCAAAATCACTAAGCTCCTATCTGACTTATTTTTTGGGATTAAGGAACGACAAGTCTCTATAGTACCGACTATGTTGGCTGATATTCTTGTTGCATGTACTAATTGTCGAAAGGGGTCAAAATTCTTTTATGGGTCAAATCGCATCTTACATATATGGGCCATAGAACACTTTTGGAGACAGTTACCTGCTCCTGATGGTTTACCGTTGATTGGGTATAATTGGATAGCTACCCATCATAAGAGGGTTGACAAAAGCAATTTACCCAGAAATGCATCGGAATGGTTAGACTTTCTGAGGATATTGCCAGATCAAAAGATTAGATGGGTACTAGACTGGACCGACTGTTACAACCCTGCTCCGCGTGTCAAGTCATCAGATTTTATACCGCTATTGGGAACTCAAGGCATCATGGCATACACTCCAAAAAGGTTTCTCAGACAGTTAAGACGCGTTCAAGGAGTATCACTTACACCTGATTTGACCGATTTCATCATCAGTTTTGACAAAGGGATCTGTTTGGATAAAATTTCAATGAAAATGTCAATTGTCGAAGCTTGGGGAACATTGTCCAATGATGAGGAGATCGCTTATGCTCCACAACTTAAGCAAATGACCTTAGTTACTCCTCAATACGAGGAGTGGCTCAAAGAATCTAATGCCGAGCGATCACTGATGGAACAATTCGAGGAAGTCAAGAAATTAATGGCTATCATTGAGGCGAAGGACAGAGAAAATGCGCAATTAAGGCAATCTGTGGAAGTGAATAAAGGTCTGGCAGAGAAGAATAAGAGACCGTGTGAAGAAATCCAAGAAAGACATCAAGAGTTGAAAAGAAAGTGTAGCAAGTTATATGATCAAACTGAACACATGCAGAATCCCTATTCCAGAGAGTCAAAAGACTCTGTGATAGATAGATTGAAAAAGTTTAATGATCTTGCATGAAATCAAATTCGAGAAATGATGTAGACGATGTATGAGATTTTGAAGTTAATCAATGAAATGATCCTTATCTTCTGCAAGGTTATTTTCGAAACACAGGTTTAGTGAACAGGTCTCACTTCGAAGGTGTTGCATCATATTAGACCTACTCTTGGCAGAAAGGGCTCCCCCATAGGACATGCATCCGAATTATTTAAATATTTATTAACTCATGTTTTTTTTCTTTTTCTTGAATAAATTACAGCAATTTGACAGAAAATCCACTCCTAAATCAGTTTTTTTTCTCCACTATTAGGTATTTCTCACAATAGCTACTCGAAGAAACTCCATCATCACCAGATCTCGAAGTAGAGCCTTGAGACAGCCTGTAAACATGAGTTCAGTACCAGAAACTTTGGAAAGATCTGCTATGATTACGTCACCGGATTTCACAGCATTGGGAGCTCAGTTAAGTGAGGTACCTGGTAAGTTCAATGAGTTCAGTACTGAAATGACCGCACAAAGGCGTGTAATTGATCAGTTGATCGCACATAGTAGTGGTAGTGTCCCGAATGACCAAGAACCTGTCGATAATCATCCATCTGCACAAGACCATCAGCCACCCCACACATCCAATACCCAAACAACTTTCCTTCCTCCCTTCGCTAATTCTCTTGAAAATACTTTTACCCAACTAAATTCAGGCCTTTCCTATATGTATCCGAATTATATATTGATGAACCCAACCAGTAACCAAATCCCTCAAACCCATCCACAAACCAATCTAAACATTCCCCCAATCCTCAGGGACCCCACCACCACGTTACAGAGCCTTTTGTATTGGATATTGCATCTCAAGGGAAGGCGGCGATAGAAGAACAACCCGCATCTATTGACAAAGATCTGTTGAGAAGTTTGGATCGATTCGATGATTTTATGAAGAAGAATCAAGGATTGAGCAGACATGGTGGATTGGACTATGATAAATTATGTCTTTTTCCAGATATTCAGCTACCATTGGGATTCAAAACTCCCAAATTCAGTAAGTATGATGGAACTGAAAATCCTAAAACGCATCTCAAGATGTTTGCCAACAAGTTGGGTAAGCCCATGGATGATGAAAATCTGTCTATGCGTCTATTTCCGGAAAGTTTAGAGGGAGATGCTCTAGATTTGTATTCGAATTTGAAGTCTGAAGAGGTCAAAACCTGGCTGAATTTGTCAACAGCTTTTATGAAGCAATATGAGTTTAATTGTGAGTTGGCAACGACACGAACAACACTGAAGGGTACAAAAAGAAAGCCATCGGAAGATCACAAGACCTATGCAAAGTGGTGGAGAAAGTTAGCTGCCAAAGTGGAGCCTCCTATGACTGAGAAGGAGATTGTTCGTACTTTCATCAAGGCTCATGATCCATCCTACTTTGAAGAGATCTTTCGCATGACTGGAAGTTTGTTTGCTGCTATTATTAACAAGTTGGAGGAATACAATGAGTTCGTCAAAGCAAGGAAGATTGTTAATGTATCAACATTGAAGTTGCAATTGGATGCTCTACAAAATCAAAGCAACATTGGGCAAAAGTCTCAATTCAAGAAGAAAGAAGGAGAAACTACTTTTATATGGGATGAAGACCCGTCTTTCTGACCCAGAAACCATGCCACCTATTCTGTTCCTTACCCGTATTACACCAACCCTCAACCAGTCTACCACACTACTACTCAACTCCATCATTCCTGACCAAGTCACTTGAATACCTCACAGTTGCCTCCAACTCCACAACCTATCTTTCAAAATCACTCCCGTCCCAATTATCATCCCAGACCAACCCTGCAAAATAATAACAATTCTCAAAATCCTTTTCAAACCAAGGGAGGTCAAAATCAAAGGCAATTTCGAATCTTCATCAACTTGGGCCAATCCATTGATCAATTGTATGAGCAATTAAGAGCACCAGAAAAAATTAGCACTGTTCCTCCCAAACTCTATCCCAGAGGTCCTCCTGACGGTTATGATCCACAAGCAATTTGTGCCTATCATTCTGGAAGTCCAGGTCATACCACTGGCAATTGCTGGGCTCTAAAACATAAGATTCAGAACATGATTGATTCTGGAGATATCCTTCTTAGAAGAATGGGAGAACAAGGACCTAATGTCAGTAAGAATCCTTTACCTGAGCATGGAAGCACTGTAGGAGTTATCATCGCTGATGAAAATTTTATCGATCCCACTCAGTACATTGTAAATGAAACTGAGGTATTTAGTGTAATGGAGGCTGACCACGCGAGAATGAGAAAATCGTTGTCTGCTGAGCAGTTCATGATTAATGATGATGCTGAAGAGAAGTTGAAATCTCTTGTACTTGAAAAAGAGGAGCCATTTATAGTAGAAGGAGGAGTTTTCGAGGTTGACCAAGACCCTTTTATTCTGGATCTATCATCTTTTGAATGGGATATATCAGAGCCTGTTATTCTCAAATTTTTGGAACAAATGCCTGTCAATAACTTGCAAGAGGTACCGTGGAACTACGAGGAGTCTATTCTGTTGATTGGAGATAAAAAATGCTTAAACGAAGAGGTATCTAATATTACCACGTCTGGGAGAATCGTAGAAAACTCCGAAATCAATGTTCAGTCCAGGGCCAAGGTTAAATCTCCGACACCCAAGCCTCGTGTGTCTGAAAATGAAGCTGTGGATTTTCTGAAGATGCTGAAGAGAAGTGAATACAAAATAGTGGAGCAATTGGATAGGATGCCTGCTCAGATTTTTTTTCTGAATCTTCTCTTGACCTCCGAGCTACACAGAAAAGCATTACTCAAAATTCTGAACGAAATTCAAGTCCCTAAAGATATTCCGATGGATAAATTTTTTAACATCGTGGGGAATGTACTTGCTGCTAATCATATTGCCTTCTCTGATGATGATCTGACTGCAGAAGGGGTCGGGCATAACAGAGCCTTGTATATATCAGTCCACTGCAATGAAAAGCTGTTGTCGAGGATTTTAGTGGATAATGGGTCAGCGTTGAATATCTGTCCATGGAACACTCTCACTAAGCTTGGTTTTCTTGACATTAAGCTCTGCTCGTCTGCAACTGTGGTTAAAGGGTTCAATGGTTCAAGAAAGGAATCTATGGGTGAAATAGATCTGGTATTAGAGATAGGCCCTGCTCAATTTCAAGTTACTTGCTAAGTAATGGACTTCTCTAGTGTTTACAATATTTTGCTTGGAATACCTTGGATACATGCTTTTAATTCAGTGTCATCTTCTTTGCATCAAATGTTGAGATTTATTGTGAATGATCAGCTCATTACTGTGTTTGTTGAGGATAACTGTACCATGATTGTTGATGTAAAATTCAAAGGTGAAGACAGAAAAAGGACTCAAATTTCATCTCATCATGTTGCTGACATCATCTCTGTGGAATGGGTATCCAGAGATAAGTCGTTGACTAAATCAAATTTGCCAGAGGCCAGTATCATGATGGCTAAAGAGATGATCCGAGGTGGATATGAAATAGAAAAAGATCTTGGACGGGAATTGCAAGAAATTTTGGAGCCAATAGAGATTCCGACGCAAAAGGATACATTTGGACTGGAATTTCATCCAACTGCTAAGGATAGAAAGAAAATGCAAGCTCGAAAACAAGCTGAAAAGAAGGATAAGCAAATTGCCTTAAAAGTCCCACCGCTATATCACACTTTTCCTCGCCCATCAGAAGTGATCATGCCAGAAATGAAGAATCTTGTGGAGGAGATTGAAGTTGACCTATCTCAATTATTTGCCGGGGCAACTTGTGAGGAGGAGCCATCAGAGAATTCAGAATTTTTGCCAATTATCGAAGGAGCCATTCAAATTGGACTGCTGATTATCTACCATCTCGAAAGAAATTTCGGTAAATTTAAGGGGATTGTCTTTTGTCTAAATTCATATCTAGATTGGACGGTAGTCTGGATCTTTTGTTAAAATAAATTACTTTTATTTTCTGAAGCTTTATTCTCATTTCAGTTAATATATCTTGTTTTGTTCAAAAAGAAAATTGTTGAAACGGAAGTAAAGGTTTAAGCTAGATATGTCTTTAAATGGCAATCGTGTCTGTGTTTTTGTCTTTTTGTGAAGTCTTTATGCATTTTGAATTTAATGAAATGGAAGATCTCTCCTGAATTTTCTATTTATTTATTACGTATGTTCTATTTTATTTTCAGATGGCCACAAATAAAATCCTTTGACCCTTTGTATGTCACCATTTTGGAATTCGATGGCTGCAACCTCGATATCTCTCATGAACTTGAAATTATGCAATCTGAAATTCAAAACGAAAGCGATATCGAGGAGAAATTTGAGTCTATTTCAAGGGATTTAAAACAGTATGAAGAGAAATCCAAACCAAACTTAAAAGAAACAGAAATTATCAATATTGGCACTAAGACAGAGGATATAGAAGTTAAAGTCAGTTTTCATTTGAATAAGAAGCAAAAGGAGGAAATGATCGAATTCTTAATGTTATTTCAAGACGTGTTTGCATGGTCATATGATGATATGCCAGGGATCTCTACGGATATAGTGGTTCACGGGTTGCCAACTGATTCAAATTTTTTACCTGTAAAGCAGAAGCCCCGTAAATTCAAACCAGAAATGAGTCTTAAGATAAAGGAACAAATTGTGAAACAGCTCAATGCTAAAATAATCATAGTGTCTCAGTATCCCATCTGGCTATTGAATCATGTGTCAGCGCATAAGAAATCTGGGGAGATGCGAGTATGTGTTGATTACAGAGATCTAAATAAGGCTAGTCCGAAAGACGATTTTTCTTTGCCAAATATTCATATTTTTTTGGACAATACTGTTGGACATGAAATTGAATCCTTTGGTGATTATTTTGTTGGGTATCATCAAATCTTAATGGCAGAAGAAGACAGAGAGAAAACCTCTTTTATCATCCCATGGGGAACCTTTTGTTATCGAGTATGCCTTTCGGGTTGAAAAATGAAGGAGCTACTTATCAGAGGACCATGACTACCCTGTTCCATGACATGATCCACAAAGAGATGGAGATTTATGTGGATGATATCATAATTAAATCAAAGAAGGTCGAGAACCATTTGGTTGATTTGAAGAAGCTGTTTGAAAGGTTGAGAAGATATAATTTGAAGTTGAACCATGCAAAATGTGCTTTTGGAGCACCGGCTGGCAAATTATTGGGTTTTATTGTCAGCAAAAAGGGTATAGAGATAGATCCTGCGAAAATAAAAGTAATTCGAGATATGCCCATTCCAAAAAGTCAAAAAATGTGAAGAGTTTTTTTGGAAAGATCAATTTCATTGGCCGATTTATTGCACAGTTAACCTCTACTTGTGAGTCTTTGTTCAAACTGTTGAAAAAGAATGCGCCGATGGATTGGAATGAAGATTGTCAGCAAGTTTTTGATAAGATCAAGAATTACTTGTTAAATCCTCCGGTCTTAGTGCCACCTCAGCCAGGAAGGCCTCTGATTATGTATTTGTCTATTCTTGATGAGGCTGTTGGATGCGTTATGGGACAGCATGATGAATTTGGGAAAAAGGAGCAAGCCATCTACTATCCGAGCAAGAAATTTATAGCATATGAGACCAACTATTTTTTTCTTGAGAGAATTTGTTGTGTTTTAGCATGAACAGTTCAGAAGTTGAGACATTATTTGCTCGGTTATACCACGTACCTGATTTTGCGTTCTGATCCTCTAAAATACCTGTTGAAAAAGTCGATGCCCACGGGACGTATGGTTAAGTGGCAAATGATCCTCTCCGAGTTCGACATTGTTTTCACAACACAAAAGGCATTGAAGGGTCAAGCCATAGCAGATCATTTGGTAGAAAATCCAAGAAATGATGATTACCAGCCGTTGCATACCTACTTTCCTGATGAAGAAATTCTGTTCATTGGAGCAGTTGAGAACATGAGTCAGCAGTATCTTGGATGGGGGTTATTTTTCGATGGTGCATCAAATTCTTTTGGAGCTGGAATTGGATTAGTTTTAGTGTCGCCTGAAGAGAAACACTATCCTGCTACTGTCAAATTACGGTTTCCTTGTACCAATAACATGGCCGAATATGAAGATTGTATTTTTAGACTAAAAATGGCATTGGACATAGAGATCAAGGACCTGATAGCATTCAGTGATTCCGATTTACTTGTGCACTAGACGCTTAAGCAGTGGGTAACTCGAGATTCAAAAATTATGCTGTATCATTGTAATTTGCTTAGCTTGGCCAACAAATTCAGGAATTTGGAACTCAGACATATTCCCCGTACTCGTAACGCCTTTGCTGATGTTTTAGCTACTCTGTCTTCGATGATCCAATATCCCGATAAGCTGGTGATTGAACCTATACTGATTCAACTTCAGAATAGGCCAGCGCATTGTTTGCTTACGGAAAGGGTCACTGATGGTCGCTCCTGGTACAATGATATTAAGAAATTTATGAAAACGGGATCCTACCCTCCTGATGCTGATGCTATTGTAAAATATTCTTTACGCAAAATGTCAGCAAAATTTTCTTGAATGGAGAAGTGCTATACAAGAAAGCATCTGATTTGGGCCTTTTGAGATGTATCAATGAAGAGAAAGCCGATTATATGATGAAGGAAGTGCATAGTGGAGTTTGTGGGTCACACATGAATGGGCATCTACTGGCTAAGAAAATCATGAGAACAGGATATTTTTGGCTTACCATGAAGCATGACTGTGTAGATTTTGTTAGAAATTGTGTTAAGTGTCAAATGCATGGTGATGTTATACTTGCTCCTCCTACAGAATTGCATAATATGACTGATCCATGGCTAGGTTCGATCTGGGGGATGGATGTGATCGGAACTATTGATCCTCCTGCTTCAAATAGACATCGTTTCATTCTAGTGGCAATTGAATATTTCACCAAGTGGGTTGAGGCAGTATCCTATAAGCATGTGACTAAAAAAGTGGTGTCAGATTTCTTGAAAAATAATATCATCTGTCGTTTTGGGGTACCGGAAACGTTAATCACTGATAATGCCAAAAATCTCAACAATGATATGGTGGATGGATTATGTGAACAGTACAAGGTCAGACATCAAAATTCTGCCATTTACAGGCCTCAGATGAATGGAGCCATCGAAGCCGCAAATAAGAATTTGAAGAAAATCATTCGTGAGATGACTGAAGCATACCGGGATTGGCATGAGAAGCTGCCTTATGCATTGATGGCATACAGAACTACTATTAGGACTTCTACCGGAGCAACTCCTTACTCTCTTATGTATGGAATGGAAGCAGTATTACCTGCAGAAGTTGAAATTCCTTCCTTACGCATTTTAATGGAAGCTCAGGTAGAAGATGCTGAATAGGTCAGGGAACGCTATGAGCAGTTGTCTCTAATTGATGAAAAAAGGTTGAATGCAGTCTGTCATGGGTAATGTTATCGGCAACGAATGGCTCAGGCATACAACAAAAAAGTTAAGCCCCGTTTGTTTGAAATTGGAGATAAGGTCTTGAAACGGATTCTTCCAATGTAAGAAGAGACTAAAAGGAAGTTTGCTCCCAATTGGCAAGGACCATTCATTGTCAAGAAAGTGCTATCCGGAGGAGCGCTTATCCTTATGGAAATGGACGGTCAAGTTTTTCTCCAACCAATCAATGCAGACATGTGCAAAAAATTTTTCATTTGATTATAAAAAAATTTCTTTAAAAATACTGCAAGAGACGGATTTAAGGCATATTTCCTCTCATTTTTTTTATTTCGATATCCTGTCCCTAACTTGTTCCTTTCGACTTTTCAGAACCACCTTTCTTTTTCGCTTAGTAGTCCTTTAAGATCATTAATCCAATACTGGAGTAATTTTTTTAAAAAAAAAAAAAGAGAGAGAGAAAAGAAAAAAAAATAAAAAAATAAAAAAAGAAAAGAAAAAAGAGAAAAAAAGAAAATAGAGAAGCTCGGTTAGAATTAAACTAGGGCAAAATTTTATCTCTTCCAACCCTAGATCGGAGCAAGTTTTTGAAAGAATGCTATCTCAAATGATTACAAACCTATCATATGATCCGCTGTCAAACATTTTAAGTGTTAATCTTTCCTTCACTACTTCATCCAATCCTAGTTACAAGAGTTCAAAGTTGCCTACTTTCATCTTTTGCAGTATTTTGAGGAAAATTTTCTTAATCAATTGGCAAATGATGTAAATACAACTTTTCTGAAATATATCAGAGAAAATTGTCTCACTGATGCTACTCATTATCAGAATATGACTGGATTGATACAGTTGGGATTAAAATTGTCTTGTCTTTGTCTTTAGGTGAAAACCTGAAAGGGCACCTTCTAAAAAAAAAAAGAAAAAAAAGAAAAAAAAGAAAAAAGAAAAAAAGGGAGAAAAATTAAACAAAAAAAAAAAGAAAAAGGGTAGGGGTAATCTTAATGAAAACCCGAAATGGCGCTAAGGTAGGGTTTTGGAATACAAGAGGATCAGTAATGAAGAAGAAGATGTTGTGGTCTGAAAGCTGATGACTATGTTGATATGGGTCTCTTTCATACTGTTGTTCTTTTGCCGATAATGAATTCCAAAGTGGATGACTTCGAAGGGGTCAGATGGAACATTTCTGTTCATCAAAGGCCGTCTTCTGAATATGTATTCAACTTTTGATTCTTGGACCTATGTTCATAAATTCAACAATTTTGTTTTGCTATTCTATTTACTATTTTATTCATTTATTGTGTATCATTGTTTATTTCATATCAGCATTATTGCATGATGAATACTACATTTTTTAATTGTTTATATTTCTCATTTATTGGGTCTCATTCAAAAGACAATCCCCTATAATTTATCCCAAAGGACTCATGAAATTTAAGGTCCTATGATACTAAAGTATGGACAATTGACATTTGACAGTTGCAAAGATTCTGAAGAGTTGTTGGCCGAACCTAAGGGAGCGATTGGTCGACATTGAAACTCATGTTTACATGGTTCTCAAGGCAAAGGGATCACATGGTGGTGGCAGTGTTTTTATCACAGTTACTTCTTTTTTTTTTTTCCATTTTGCAGGAAAGATTATGTGACACAATACTGGCTTAGTTGAACATGATTCACACTGGAGCAAATGGTAGAAGGATTGAGTTCCAAGTTTCGCTATACATTTCCAAAGAAAGAAAGAAAAATCATTATTCCATTTCTTTTAAAGTTCAAAAAAATCAAGAAAGTTGTAAGTCTACCAAGTAAGTTTGTCTTGATTTATTACAACTTGAGCAACATGCATTTTAATCTTTCACTTTGATAGTATTGGACTTGCATTTTCATTTCTTTTAGTATTTAATTGGGCTCGGGTCTATCCCACCAATCTGTTATTTAAAAAAAAATAAAAAATAAAAAATCAAATTTAATTTTCTGTTGGTGAGTCTCAGCGTCCACTGCACACCCTTCTATCCCCCTTTCTTGACAATTTAGTTTTCTGTTGGTAAGTCTCAGCATCCACCGCGCACGCTTCTATCCCCCTTTCTTGACAATTTAGTTTTTTGTTGGTCAGTTTCAGTGTTCACCGCGCACCCTTCTACCTCCCTTCTTGACAATTTAATTTTCTGTTGGTGAGTCAGAGCGTCCACCGCGCACCCTTCTACCTTCCCTTCTTGACAGATCAAAAGATCAAATTTAATTTTCTGTTGGTGAGTTTCAACGTCCACCGCGTACCCTTCTATCTCCCTTCTTGACAATTTAATTTCCTGTTGGTGAGTCTCAACGTCCACCGCGCACCCTTTTATCCCCCTTTCTTGACAATTTAATTTTTCGTTGGTAAGTCTAAGCATCCATTGCGCACCATTCTATCCTCCTTCTCGACAATCAAATTTAATTTTCTGTTGATGAGTTACAGCGTCCACCGCACACCCTTCCACTTCCCTTCTTGACAGAAGAAAAAATCATCATCAAATTTAATTTCCTGTTAGTGAGTCTCAGCGTCCACCGCGCACCCTTCCACCTCCCTTCTTGACAAAAGAAAAATTATTATCAAATTTAATTTTTTGTTGGTGAGTCTCAGCGTCCACCGCGCACCCCTCTATCTCCCTTCTTGACAATCAAATTTAATTTTCTGTTGGTGAGTTTCAGCGTCCACCGCGCATCCTTCCACCTCCCTTCTTGACAGAAAAAAAAATCATCATCAAATTTAATTCCCTGTTGGTGAGTCCCAGCATCCACCGCACACCCCTCTATCTTTCATCTTGACAATCACATTAATTTCCTGTTGGAGCGTAACCGCGTCCCTCCACGCATCTTTTTCTAGTTATGACAATTGCTTTTCTTGACTGTTTTGATTAATAGTTATGCTTTATTATTCATTTTGTATTTCCTGTTTAGAAGTTCTGAGAGTTCAGACTTTTTCGACTTTGCAAAACTCATAGATGGTCAATGCATTTGTTTCATTGTGGTTCATTGGTATTCGAACTACGTTTGACCCGATTCCCATGGCGGGATACGTAAGCTACTTTACATGAGTTCGGTCACGTGTTTAGTAACCTTGTTGCATCATTTTACTTAATAATAGCAAATTGTTGGCTTGTTCTTCTAGTTCAGGCGCAGTTAGAAGACACAGGTAAGTAACTTGGTGTCTATGTCTTTGTCTCGAATTTCTTCGAAACTCTAGACAAAGAAGGGCAAGCTGTAGACACCAAAATTTTGTCAAAATTTTAATGTTTTCTTGAATATTTTTTTATTATTGAATTATTTATTTTCTTACATTTTTTTTATATATTTACAGATTTGTTTTTTTTTTTTTTTAAAAAGAAGATGAAGTGGCGTTGGCCATCATGATGTTTAGATATCATGATGGCCACCAAATTTTGCTTTGACCAAGCTTTGGCGGACAAGATTTCAGAAAGGTATGGAAGAAGCAATGAAAAGGCAATAAAGCAAAAGAAGAAGGAAAAAGGATCTTTCGGCTTCCATTATTGGCACTTTCTCTTGGACAAGATAAAGGGACAAGAAGCAAGAGAGGAAGCAAAGGGGGAAAGGGGAACAACGGAGAGATCAGAGGGAGAGAAAAAAAAAACAGCAAAAAGAAACTTGGTGGAGAAAATGACTGGAAGTTCTTTGAATCTGGCTCCAAACTCGCTACTTCAACATACCTGGCTCAGCCTGTAATCTCGCGTAGCACTTCGTCAGATTTATTTCCATCTGCATTTTTCTCGCTCAAATCAGTCCAGAAGCATTTCCAGGTAAGCCAAAACTTTTCTTTGCTCAATTTGACATTCACATAAGGATTTGGGTGCTGTGGGTTTTATTTTGTACAAGTTTCATGATTTAGTAAAGCTTATGTGTATGAAAATTTATTACTCAAATGCTTTTGGAGGATTTTTAGATGAGGTTCTGTTTGTTTGATTAAAAATTTTTAGGTTTCGATTTTTTTTTAGATGAAAGTTGAAGTCACTTGTTTGTCTTCTTTGCATTTCGTTTGCTTTCTGTTGCTTTGGATCCCTTGAATGGAATGTTTTGTTACGAAGTTTTTGTTGAGAAAATAGATTAAGGTCTTTGTATTGATTTAGTTGACGAATTGTTAGCTTTTGTTTGAGCTTTCTTAGCATAAATGCATCTGGGTTGAGGAAAGAAAGTTGCAGAGAATCTTCTGAATTGCTGAGGAAGAAGAAAGCTTTCGAAGGTTGCATGAATAATCTGAAAAAATTTCATATTTATCCCCCAACTTTTACTTAATTCTTGTATGGCCCAAACACTTTTGCATCGAACCATTTATACCCTATTGAGTTCTGATCCTATTTTCCATGTTTAAATGCGTTTCTAAGTAGATTAATTCTGGGATTTAATGCATAATCTGAGCTTAGTATTTTTTTAGTTGAGTTTTTATCTTGTTGGGTTTTCATAAAATAAGATGAGATTTGGTTTGGATTTGTTGGTTGGGTTTTGACAAATGAATTGATGACTTTTTTTTTTGGGTTGTTTACATGGGCTTTAGGAATAAAGCCCATATATTTTTAGTTGGGTTTTGCTTGGACCTAAGATAGGCTAGCCTGCTTGTTTTCTTAGGGCTTTCGGTCGGGCTGGGAGGATCTTGGCCTGAAAAATAAGAAAAATGGCCCAATGGCCTGATGCTAGTTTAAGAGACCAGATCTGCAAATTGTAGATGGGTCCCTATACTTTTGTATATTTTCACTATGGCCCTAAAGACTTTGATTACTTTCAATTATGTCCCTGTTTAAATTGCAAATAGGTCCTTGAACTTTATTTTCTTTAATTTGGACCCCATATTTTTGTGATAATTATAATTTGATCTTCAAAACTTTATTAATTTTTACAATTAGGTCCCTTATAGATTTGATTTTCTTAAATAGAAGTTTCTTTCATTCTTTAATTATTGATTACACTTCATTTAAGTGTTTCAATTGATTGATTTCATATTTATTTCCATTTTTATGGTTTATTTGTCAATTAAATTGGTGCCTTGATGACTTTTGTTAATTTTGGAGTTAAATAGAGTAAATCCAATTCCCCATTAGCTACTACGTCAAGGGAAGTATTTTCTTGTGTCAGTTTAAATCCTCCTATGTGATTTATGCGTGTAATTGCATGTTTTTGAATGTTTTTTATTTATTTTATTTTATTTTATTTAGTTATTCACTTTATTTATTTTTAATTTTGAATATTTACTTTACTTTAATTTTTTATTATTTGAGAGGCATTTAAATGCCAGATTGTAATAGTTAGGTTATTATTTTATTTCATTCTTTGCCCTTTTAGATTATAGTTAGGGCTTTCGAATGTAATAGTTAGGTCTCTATTTGCTTTTATTTGTTTGTGTGCTTGCATTCTTGTGTGATTACGTGTTTATTCGCTTCTTTAGGATATTTGCATCTAGATATTATGCTCACGTGTTATGTGCTACGTGCTCTTATATGTTTATTTGTTTTAATTTACGTATTATTTATTGTACTATGTATTATTAATGCATGACGTCACCACACTAGTCCAACGCTAGTTGTGGCTTCTCCCTTCGTTTACTTGCTAGTCCAACGCTAGTAAGGATTTTTAGAAATGGGATAGTCCAACGCTAGATCCTTAGATTGTCCATGTGTTAGATTCATCTTTGTATGATATTCATTACATTTTCATGCATATTTTTATTTTTAGAATCTTTTCTCATTTGCATGATATTGTCTATTATATTATCCCCTATCTTTTATATGTGTTAATCATGTCATTTAGAATTGCATCTCATTTAAATTAGTTCATTTGGTTGTCTATGTTAGGAGAATTATTCTTCAAACACGGGAAATGGGTGATTATAAGTCTTTAGTTTAAATATCCCGTTAATCCCTGTATAAGAAAATTATGTCACGAGTTTTTGTCTCCCGTACCTATTATGCTATATTCCTTTTCCTTTGACCACTTATACCTATGTATATAATTTTATTTTAATTTCTTTTAATTTCATCATTTTTATACTCGTGACACTTTCAAGGAATTATTTTGGCCTTCGCAATTAATGCGATTGGTATCAATTAAACCTTTGAATGAACATTTTGTCCCTCTCGACGTTTTTATTTGCATCCATGTAGGAAACATTCAAATGTGATAAATTTGAGGGTTAGATTAGGAAAATTTTTTACTAAACCTCGCAACTAGCTTAGACTAAGTTGAAAGGGTGCCTTAAGTTTGAGTTAATCGAACCTTTGCCTTTCCTTTATTCAACCTTGACTCCCGAACCCATTTTCTCTTGTTTTTCAAAGACCTGGAGTTGTCGAAAAGGGTTTTATTTTATTTTATTTTTATTGAAAATGTTCTAGGGTGACTTGGTACACCTAAACTCAATATCAAGTGGCGACTCCTATTTTTCTTAAAAATCCTTTTAGACTAAATTTTGGACCCAAATTGTCGCATTTTTTAAAGTCCTATTCTAGGTCCTTTTTCACTTGATTTAAAATAAAATCACAACATCTTTTATAAACACCACCTACTTTTTATTTTTCATCGTGAAAAATGGGGCGCAACAGTGTGTGTATAAAATTAATCTCTACCTCAAGTTTTAAATTTGTAAATTTCTAAATACCCTACATACAACTACAAGTATACATATCATATTTGAATATAGAGTATTAAGAATCGATCTCATAGGGAAGAATGATCAATTACTGATACTATTCGAACTTCTTTATTATTTGGATGCTCACTAATGCGAGAAAGTAATTGTAAACTACAAATACATAATAAAAAGGAAGTAAATCAACAATATAAAACTCCTAGGGAATGGAATTCCTAATGACTCTTTGCTCGCAATATTACTTGGGTAATTGAACACTACTACCACGGTTAGTTATCGCATAAATTTCTTATACATGTGAAACCTACTTTCATAGCAAATCAACTATACCTATAACTAATCCATACCTACTCTCGTGATTATAAACTTAGTTACAATTTTATGAACTTCTATGAAATTACTATAAAACAAGTCACAAAAGTGCACCTCCACTTTTGTGAGTATGCTCCTTACGTTTAGCACTTTTTGAACTAACATTGAATTATAACTTTTATTAATAATCCAATATCTTCAAATAATCACAACTAATGGTTAGTTAATCATGATTGTAGGAACAAAAGGGCTAAATAACTAACTCAAAGGAATAGCATCAACCTCCCAAGCAAATCTCACAAACAAATAATACCAAGTTCATCCAACCCCAAGGCATGAAACTTTAGCTAAATATAAAGCAAATGAAAATACAACCCAATGTTGTATTATAACTAATAAAGAAATCAAATACAAGAGTTAAAACGTTAGGATAGATCAAACGCTTGTTACTAGAGTTCAACTTCTCCATCTTCAACCTCAATCCTCATTCAAGCTACATAATACAAAGATAGGATGATTAATCTACTCTGACACTAACCTAATCCAATCTAAGATCTAAGATCTAGTTAAGATCTACATTTTTATGTTGATTATTCTCCTTGTTTTCCTATCTTTTTTTTTCCAGAAATTTTGTCCATATGGTCCCTTATTTATAGGAAAGAGGAAAGACTTCAATTATTGCGCAAGTTGCAGCTTTTCTCAGACTCGAATCTGGCTGACAATCCATGCATGGATTGTTCGCCAAATTGCTTCCATGCTTTTGCCTTGAAAAATGCTCAAGCATAGCCTTCGAATGGGATTTGCGAGGGGATCCGTGGACTTGAGGTCCGCGAATCTATCCATGGATTCCCCATTTTGCTTTGTTTTTCATTAGTCTTTTGCTCTCTCTGCCTGCAATCTATCTAGGAATTCAAAACCAAATTGATATGAACATTTCTCTATAAAGAAGGCTAAATTAGCTCTTGTACAAAATATATAAATCTTTGAGATAGCTTTCTAGTGGCTCAAGAATCAAGTCATTTTGAGATCTGAGGACCGAATTATGGCAAAAAAAACTAACGACTGGTCAGAAAGCATTGTGGGAGAAAAGTACTTCAGTAATTTGGACTTGTAGCTAAGAAAACGTGACAATTGGATCTTGGTGTCTCATAAGAATTGTAGCCCTTCCTCTTTGCTTTAAAATGGTTTAAAAATCATCTCAATCCAAGTTTTGTAACTCAAGTTATAGCCAATATACCAAAATATCGTTGCTGCCAATGCTTTTCTTCTTGTTTCTTAATTACATTTCAGCCCTTGGTCCGTCATGTCACACGATTTCTACTTCAAATCATCAGCAATCATGCAAGTATCTTCTCACTTTCCTTCAATTGATGATTTTATTATCAAAACCTATAAAAATATGAAATTTTTGCACTTAAGTCCATAGAAATGCAAGTTTTCTCACTTAACCACAAAATGCAAAACTTAACTAAAAATCTAGTTATTCAACTCAAACTTAAATGAAAACACACAAAAATTCACATAAATAACCACACACAAATATGCAAAACAAGCACTTATCATGTTTAAATATTAGTATTGAAGTAGGTTTCATGATCATATTTTTCTACATATGGACTTGAAGTCCTTTAGTTGTAGTTGAGAAAAATTAGTGAATTGATTGAAAAAAATTTTCTTTCCTCCCGTACCTTCCGTCTAGTTTCAACGTGTGATTTATCAGATCATCAAAAGTCTTGCAACTTTGAGAGTTTATCATATATATTTTTGAGTTCCTTCTTGTTTCTTAATTTGGCAAATTTTGATATGATATTAATACTTCAACTACGTGATTTTTCATTCTAACAAGTATCTTAAAAAAATAAGTGTAAGAAATTGATTTTGGGGTATCAGGAGTGCCGTGTTTGTAGTAGAGCATTTAAATATTGAAGAATTAGACCACAAGAATTGATCTTGGGTACTCATTCATTAGTTGACCCTAGGGAAAAAATTGAATCTAATTGGACAGAGGCCTAAGAGAGGGACCTTGTCAAAATTGTGGGTGTTGATAGTGATAAGATAATCCTATCAAATAATTATGTTGGTGTTGTGCAATCACTAGAGAAAAAGATCTTGCCAAATTATTGATTGTAGTGGTCTTTTCTATAGTGGAGAGGCTGAAGCCAGGAAGGCCAAGAAATTTAAGTAGGGAAGAAAAAGTATTTGTGAAGGTATGTAAATTATTTTCAAGTTGCAACAATGAATAGAACATTTGTCAATGGTGCAAAATTTTGCACACATTGACTACTAGTGAAGAAAGATTATAATGGGTTGCAATAATGGAGAAATATTTCAAAAGGTGTAAATTGGTTGATATTGTCAAAATAAATTTTAATAATGGTTTGTTAAAAGCAAATAAGAAAAAGAAAGCAAAATTGTTCTTCAGGATTATGCAGAAATCTGTATGACTGGAGAATATTATATGAGAGTTTTTTTATTAATTCTCAACCACCTTAGTGATTTTGGTTAGATCTTTTTTATATTTCGGTAGGGTTTGCATATAAGTCTGATTATGAGTCAAAATTTGATTTGATATGGGAAGTTGATTTGTAGGAAGATGTATTTGTTGATGATGGAGAAATTTGTAAAATTTTTGATATGGTTGAAGATTTTAATTGCACCTTTTATTTAAGTGATTGATGAAGAAGTATATGTTGGTGAAAGTTTTGATTTGAATGGAAATGTGTATGAAAATATCAGTGGAGTGGATAAATCTATTGAAAATTTTTATAGTAAAAATTATTTTTAAAAAGAAAATATGATGCCAAGATTTTTGTAACTTGTGTGGATAATTATCATGACTATAGTGGCCCTAATAGTGAATGGGTGAACATTGAGAAATTTTTATCAAGTAGAATTAGATGCCGAATTGTGTGCAAAATACAAGCATGTCCCCCTCCTACTAGCGAAGATAAAAATAAATATTAAATTGGTGGTGCAAGTAAGTTGTACTATTATAGAGGCTGTAATGGCAATTGAAACTCGTGATAACATTAGAGATGATAACATTCGAAAAGTTGTTTTAAGGGAGGTAATTTTGAAAAAAAAATTAAACAAAGGTCGTTTTAGTTGATTTAGAATTAGATTTAATATTTAGTAACTAGATTATAATTGATGTCAAAGTTAGTTTGGGAAATATAATTGAGTTGTATATAATTAGATATTAGTATTGGAGTAGGTTTCACAATTATATTTTTCTATATAAGGACTTGAAATCCTAACATAAGGACTTCAAGTGCTTTAGTTGTACTTGAGCAAAAGTAGTAAAATGATTAGAAAATGTTTTCTTTCCTCCCATAGCTTCCTTCTAGTTTCAGTGTGTGATTCATTAGATCAGCCGAAGTCTCACAGCTTTGAGAGTTTATCAAATATATTTTGAGCTTGGTGAAGCTCTGGGGCATGTTGTATGGACTTCAGTTAGCATGGACAGAAGGGTACAGGAGAGTGGTATTGGAGTCGGATTCTTTGATTGGTATACAACTAATCAAAGAAGGTTCAGAAGATGGTCCATATGGCAACATTATCTACAGGATTAGACAATGGATGAGGAAGGAGTGGCAGTGCAAGCTCAACCACACTTGGAGAGAAGGGAATGGGTGCGCAGATAGCTTGGCAAAGTGGAGTCACCAGCAAGAACTTGGACTAACAGTACTAGATAGGCCAGCTGATGTTGTTAAGAGGTGTTTGAATGAGGATCTAAGGGGAGTTGCATCCTCTCGCTATATTACTCTATAAATGGCCTGTTGGCCTCCATTGTACCAATATATATACATATATATATATTTTGAGTGCTTTCTTATTTCTTAGTTTGACAAATTTTGATATAATAGTTGTGACGCCTCCACTTCTCCCAAGGGCGAATACAAGGGTATCCGCGGGACGCCTGCCCAACTCTCGCCAGGACTCGGTACAAATTCAATTCAAACTTAAGAATAACCAATCGATACTACAAGTGGAAGATATGAAGGAAGGTCAATTCCTTAATAATCGTTCAAGTTTTACATCATAAGCTACCAAAATATCTTACATTCCCAAAATATACAGCTTCCAACAGTTGTCTAAACAAATACATTCAAAATTCTAATAAAAAAGGGCCATCAAATCGACCTCTCCATAATCCCCTCCATTTCGGCTCTTGTTAAGGAAAACAAAACTAATGGGATCAGCTGACGGTCAGTGAGGCCAAGAAAAATCATGCAAGCAGATAATTGAAATAGTAATAAAGCTAGTACGAGAGATAAAGCTGTAACATTCAAACAATTCCCGAATATTCACAAAACACATTCAAGAAGGATACGGGAGCTCTTATGAGCTCATTTCCACTTGCTTTGCCAAAGTTTAATCCAAAAGTCCGTAGAACTTTACTTATTCCATTTATGATTCTGAGTCAAATGAGAGGTACCTCCCACCCGAATCGATGTGATACATACTATCGCTCAGTCGATTATACGTTTATGGTTCTGAGTCGAATGAGAGGTAACTCCCACCCGAATCGGTGTGGTACATACTATCGCTCAGTGGTCGATGAGACATCGCTCCAATCGACTTATGCTTTGCTTATAGTTTTGAGTCGAATGAGAGATACCTCCCACCCAAATCGATGTGGTACATATTATCGTCCAGTAGTCGATGAGACATCGCTCTAATCGGCTTAAAAAGGTTTATGGTTCTGAGACGACATGAGAGGTACCTCCCACCCGAATCGGTGTGGTACATGCTATCACTTAGAGGACCGATCATTTATTTAGGGTTTTAAGCCGACATGAGAGGTACCTCCCACGCGAATCGGTGTGGTACATGCTATCGCTCAAAGACCCGATTATATGATTATAATTGTAAGGATTGATGACATTCAGTTCAATCGACAAATACCGTTACAGGCCGATGAGCGCACTCCAATCGGCAGTCATATAGTTCAATTATGAATCAAGGAAATTCACTCCAACGACATATACAGTCATAGCATAGAATGCAATTCAATTCAGGTAATTCAATTACAATTCATTTTATTGAGAACGCATTCGATAAAGTACACATTCGACTCAGCAGTTATAACCCATCCATTTCATAATGAGCAATTCACATAATTTCCAAATATTCACGCACTTGACACTCACCAAGTAATTCAAGTAGCAATGCACAAGCGTTTGTTTTAAGCATCTCTTGTGAGATCCTCTTGAAGGTCCTCTTGAGTGCCTGAACAATTAATAATGAACTATCACTCAACATCACTTAAAACCCCTAATTATCAAGAAAGATTGCACACTTGTACAATCTAAGAAAATTTCACGAGTACGAGCCTTATTTACTCGAAAATCGAAACTCAAAAGCGGGGTTTTAAAAGTACAAGGGAGATCTAATTTTCCTCTTTAAAAATCAAGTGCAAAACGTTCGAGTGATATGGAAGGAAAATGGAGAGTTCGAAACTCCCAATTTCCTTTAAGTTAGAAATTTTCAGATTTATCAAGTGGTTTTTGAAAAATCGTATCTCACTCTCTGTAAGTCCAAAATTGAAAAACTTGGTACCATTGAAAACTACTTCCAAAGTACTAGAAGTTCCTAAAAGACACTTTTCCATGATTCCAGATGGAAGACATTTAAAATGTGGCTCAAAGTGGCTGTTTTGGAATGCCAAGACAGATTTGGGCTGATTTTCGACAAAGTTTGGAAATTCGGAAAAATTCACACAATGCTAACTAGTCTCTAAAATTTGGAACTCAATTAGAGTTACAATCAAAGTTTAAAACACAATAGGCGGAACAGGAATCGGAGTTTTGAGTATCGAGAGACATCAGTCCAAAGTTGGTCACATTTCGCAAACTGTTAAGTCATTTTCCATATTTAAAGACTATATTTGAAATATCATTTGGCCATCGATTTGGCATTAGAAATACACCAAAATTGGTACACTAAATCCTCCATGTGTGAACAACATTGCTACCAAGTTTCATGCAAAAAATTCCCATGGGAAGGCAGTCATTAAAACAACCAAAGTTCAAGAAATATTTCAAGGCTAATCTGCCTTCTCACTTTCCTTTTGCTTGCAAATGTTTTGTGCAATGAAATCAATTCTAAATCACTCCATTTTCAAAACCAAGAGTCCATAAATATCCACTAAGCAATTTAAAGGTAATGAACATCACAATTTTTGAAATATAACTCCCCAAATCAGATTTGACCAATCGGCCAAGAGAAAAAGGAAAAGTTTTCCAGATTTGAAAAGCAGAGTTTGGGACATCTATTGGGCATCGAGAAGGACTTGGAATGGCACCAAATTTGGTAGTATTACCCTACCATATAAGGGCTATTCCTCTGTCAAATTTTATGCAAAAATTCGTATGGAAGGTCAGTTAACAAAGCCACTAAAGTTTCAAGAATTTCCAAGACAAAACTGCCTTGTGGTTCCGTTCTCCGTTTTCAAAACGGTTGACCAACAAAATGTCTCAAACATAGTCCATTTGTGCAGACAATATCTAAGAAACATCCAAGATACATTTGATAGGTGATCAACATCAAGAATTTCAAAACAACAAGTCCCAATCAAGATTTCGGCATTTACTAGTCAAAAAGAGGGTTTTCAATCCCTGAGTCAGTTTTGAACTTTGGCCACAACTCACTCAATTCAACTTGGAATTGAACGTGGTTGGTGGCGTTGAAAACTAGATTCATAAAGATACAATTTCTCAGAAGAGATCATTTTAAAAATCTATGCACAACTAGCTCATATTCGAGCATCAACTCACTGCTTAAAACAGAGCTTCCAGTAAAACGAGAAACAGAATAGGCAACTTTACAAGGTTGGTACGGATCACTCAAGTGGAATCAGAACGTGTATTTTATACCGTTGGAAAACTGGGAATGTCTAGTTTCTAGTGCCATAAACAGCACTCGATTCTGATATCAGAGAAAAAAGTTATGACTGAAACAATAACACTGCCAGAGTACACTGGACACCCGTTTCCAGTTTTGATGAATTTTTGAAATCACAACATTTGGCCAGCAAATCACGTAATTTTTTGTGAAAACCTTCCACATAGCCCACACAACATATATACATCATAAACAAGTCAATTGAATCTCAAAAAAATTCTCTAAGAGTCACGGCATTGATAGGGGCAGAAACGGAAAAATTCCCCTCTTCACTTCCTTTGGGTTTCCAATATCACTTATTTCTACTAAATTAAGCACTAATCCAATATTAATAACATTAAAACTCATCAAATCAGTCCATCAAACTATAGTGGGAGTTCATAGAGCCCACACACAAAATTTATAACCAAACAAAGTTACCCATAAGAAGTTACAAGTTTCTAAGTTCAATCTAACTCATAAATAACAAGTTTCAAGGGTTAGATCATGTGATACCTTCTTAGATGCTAAAGGTCAGATTTTTGGCCACAAGAAAGCTCTAAGAAACCGTGGAAATGAAGCTCTTCTCCTTGCCTAAGTGAATCTCCAAGTGGTCTTGAGTTTAAGTTGCAAGTTTGGAGTGAAATGGATGGTTGGATTGGGAGAAATGAAGAAGAAAGTTTCTTGCTCCTTCTTGCTTGAGAGAGTCGGCTGTCTTGAGGGAGAAAGGAGAGAGAAATGGCTGGTGGAAAAGCTTCTTGAAGAAGCTTAAGTGTGTGGCAAAAAATGTTCCAAAAGTCAACCCTTTAATGGTACGCGTTCGCGTGCTTTTCGTGCTCGATTCCTCTCGGGTTCGTTTCACTTGTGCACTAAACCTCGAATGCACTTCTTTTCATACTATTATTATTCACTCTTAATAATCTAAAAATAAAGGTCTAAAGTCTCTCAATTAATCGCGCGCGAGAAAATCCGTACCTCCGATTTGTGCGTGATAAAGTGAAATTTTCAAGAAATTTTTATAACGATAGTATCACTAACTAATAATTGAACATTTAAACATAAAAATACCTATTTCAAGACTAATGTACAAGTCTCCAATTTTCCAAACTTATTGTATTCTCGAATCGATTATTGTCTCCAAACGCGTATCCACTATTCACTCTAAATGAGCTTTCAGAAACAAATTTTCGAATCAAGTCACTTTTAAAATACTTGTAGGTCATAGTTCCATGTAATTGAGTATAAAGATGTTGGAATAAAATATTCAGAGAAAACGGGTGAGTAAATAATTAATTAAACCATTAAAATAAGATTAAAATAAGTAAAAATTCGGGTCCTCACATCCTTCCCTCCTTAAAAAGAATTTCGTTCTCGAAATTCATACCTTGATTTATAAATAACCCCAAATACTTTCTTCTCCCATGACCAATTTTTATCACTTTTAATTCTCCCTTTCAAAACTCACACTTATAGAACTTAACTATTCTCAGGTGCCATTCATGATCTTATTACAGGTCTAGAGGCGTGGAGCAATAGATTACATATACATATAAACCGTAAAATCAATTAGAAGTAAGGTAAATTTTCATATGCCATAAAAGATCATAATAGTTGTACTAAATTATAATAAGTTCATCAAATCATTTCAAAAGAAAAAGGGAAACAACAAGATCAAAATGTGCTAAGTCGCAATATACAACAAAAGGATGTCATCCCCTATACAAAAGATTACAACCTCTAAAAGTGCCAATCTATGCTAGGGTAAAATCACAATCCCTATTTGTCGAGTGGAGTCAGATTCACCCCTACTCATGGAGTTTCCACTACTTGATCCCTCTTACAATCATCGGCATTAATTATTCCTTCCGGCACTCGATTGATTTGCAGTTGATTTAGCAGGTTGTTGAGAATTTTCTTCTTCCTTAGAAGTTTTAGGGCAATTCGAAAACTTATGTTCGGTACTACCGTACCTCAGATATTTTCCTTGCTTTCTCCAGCACTAGGCCTCGGTATGGTTTGTAAGGATCGAAAACAACCAAGTGAAAGAGATAAATAATATACAGATCACAAACGTAACAATAAGTAAATAGAAAGGAAAGAATTGCAAACCAATTAACTACCCAACTCCTCTTGAACTTGTAGATTAATTCAAATAAACTTCTTCAAGTTGATGCCATAAAAGATCATAATAGTTGTACTAAGTTATAATAAGTTCATCAAATCATTTCAAAAGAAAAAGGGAAACAACAAGATCAAAATGTGCTAAGTCGCAATATACAACAAAAGGATGTCATCCCCTATACAAAAGATTACAACCTCAAAAAGTGCCAATCTATGCTAGGGTAAAACCACAATCCCTATTTGTCGAGTGGAGTCAGATTCACCCCTACTCGTGGAGTTTCCACTACTTGATCCCTCTTACAATCATCGGCATTAATTATTCCTTCTGGCACTCGATTGATTTGCAATGGATTTAGCAGGTTGTTGAGAATTTTCTTCTTCCTTAGAAGTTTTAGGGCAATTCGAAAACTTATATTCGGTACTACCGCACCTCAGACATTTTCCTTACTTTCTCCAGCACTAGGCCTCGGTATGGTTTGTAAGGATCGAAGACAATCAAGTGAAAGAGATAAATAATGTACAGATCACAAACGTAACAATAAGTAAATTGAAAGGAAAGAATTGCAAACAAATTAACTACCCAACTCCTCTTGAACTTCTATATTAATTCAAATAAGTTTCTTCAAGTTGATGAATTACAATCACTCTTGCGTACAAAGGAAGGTTCACCTCCTCCTTACCCCGAACACCAGTCGGTTAAGTCAGGAAGTTTTACTATCCCTCAAGACAACCCTCACAGAGCTACACTCATGAAGTATTCACTCACAAATGAAAAGCTTACAATGAACCTCACACCACTAAGACTACAAATCTTCTTTGGAGAGTATTTTCTCACTAAAATCACTCTAGATCTTTTGTATCTTCAGTGTGCAAAAGTTGTTTGACGTATCTGACCAACCACTATTTATATAGGACTAAGAAAGTGCCTCATTAACGCTTCCAATGGATAGAAAGTAGCTGAACAGTCAACTAACCGTTGGGAGTGTCGGGCGTCCGGTACTCCTGTATTTTACGTTCGACAGCAGGCAGTGAGTTTGAGAAATTTTCTTCAATTCTATCGGACGTCCGGTGTAAGCTTTTTGTGAGTCCGACAGCAAACAAAGAGATTTGAGAAATCATCTTGTTTCTATCGGACTTCCGGTGGAGACATATTCAGCGTCCGATCGAGGTCAGTGATCATAGAAGACTTGGCTTATTATCTTCGGACATCCGAGTGTGAGTTCTTCATGCGTCCGAAGTTATTCAATGGTTGTCGGCCGTCCGATATGGTCCTTTTGTGCGTCCGACAGTTTCAGCATACTTTGTCCCTTCCAAATGTGCTTAATCTTTGAATCTGATTTGTTTCATTTCTGAAAAAGCCTTTGAGAAGATATTAGTAACATCCATTTGTTTTGTAATCATCAAAAGTTAGGGATCAAGGTCAACATTCTCCCCCTTTTGATGATTACAAAACAAATGGATGTTACTAATATCTTCTCAAAGACTTTTTCAGAAATGAAACAAATCAGGTTCAAAGATTAAGCACATTTGGAAGGGACAAAGTATGCTGAAACTGTCGGACGCACAAAAGGACCATATCGGACGGCCGACAATCATTGAATAACTTCGGACGCATGACGAACTCACACTCGGACGTCCGAAGATAATAAGCCAAGTCTTCTATGATCACTGACCTCGATCGGAGGCTGAATATGTCTCCACCGAACGTCCGATAGAAACAAGATGATTTCTCAAATCTCTTTGTTTGCTGTCGGATGCACAAAAAGCTTACACCGGACGTCCGATAGAATTGAAGAAAATTTCTCAAACTCACTGTCTGCTATCGGACGTAAAAAATAGGAGTACCGGACGTCCGACACTCCCAACGGCTAGTTGACTGTTCAGCTACTTTCTATCCATTGAAAGCGTTAATGAGGCACTTTCTTGGTCCTATATAAATAGTGGTTGGTCAGATACATCAAACAACCTTTGCACACTGAAGATACAAAAGATCTAGAGTGATATTAGTGAGAAAATACTCTTCAAAGAAGATTTGTTGTCTTAGTGGTATGAGATTTATTGTAAGCTTTTCATTTGTGAGTGAAAACTTCATGAGTGTAGCTCTGTGAGGGTTGTTCTGAGGGATAGTAAAACTTCCTGGCTTGACCGAGTGGTGTTCGGGGCAAGGAGGAGGTGAACCTTCCTTTGTACGCAAGAGTGATTGTATTTCATCAACTTGAAGAAGCTTATTTGAATTAATCTACAAGCTCAAGAGGAGTTGGGTAGTTAATTGGTTTGCAATTCTTTCCTTTCTATTTACTTATTGTTACGTTTGTGATCTGTACATTGTTTATCTCTTTCACTTGGTTGTCTTCGATCCTTACAATTGGTATCAGAGCTTGGTCTCCTAGAGATTAAGCTCAATCGGTTTTGGAGTAAAAATGACAACCAATAATGCCATATTTTTTGAAGGACATTTTGTTATTAGACCACCTATGTTTAATGGGTCAAATTATGTGAGTTGGAAAGAAAGAATGATTATATTTTTGCAATCAATTGATATTGAATTGTGATTTATTATTAGTGAAGGTCCATATGATACCTCTCTTATAGAAGAAAATACTCATAGATCTAGACCAAAAACTAGAAATGAACTGACTGTTGTGGATAGAGCTCATCTCACCTTAAATGCAAAAGTCATGAATGTGTTATATTGTGCTTTAGACTCAAATGAATCTATTAGAGTCAAGGGTTGCATGTCCGCTAAAGAAATTTGGGACAAATTGAAAGAAATTCATGAAGGTAGTGAGAATGTTAGAGAACAAAAGAAATCTATTCTGGTTACCAAGTATGAATCGTTCAAGATGGAAACTCATGAAAATATTGATAAGATGTATTATAAATTCAACGACTTCATTAAAGATTTGGAGGTGCTGGAAAATGAATACTCTTTAGGTGAGAAAAATAGAAAAATTCTGAATGCCTTATCCAATGATTGGGAAAATAAAGTGACTGCTATTGAAGAGGCTAAAGATTTGAATACTATGCCTATTGAATCACTTATTAATTCTCTAAACTCTTATGAGCTGAAACTTAAGTCCAAAGTGCAAGAGGAAGAGGATGCAAAGGTAAGAAAGAGTATTGCTCTAAAAGCCTCACAAAATGAAGATGATACAGTCTCCTTAGATGGAGATGACATAGAAGGTGACGACAGTGATATTGCACTCATCACAAGAAACTTCAAACGAATACTCAACAAGAGGAGATTCAGAAAAGGTGGACCTGGCAATTCATTTCCAAATCAGTTCAACAACTCGAGAAACAAAGGGAAGCTAGAGTTCAACAAAAAATAAACTGATAAGTGCTTTGAATGCGGCCAACCTGGACACAACGCAAGTGAGTGTCCAATGAAGAAGAGAAAAGGTGAAAGAAAACCCAGATTCAATAACTTCCAGTTCACATGGAATGAATGCAACTCCGATGGTGAAATTGAAGAGGAAGAAGAATCTACTCAATTAGCTTTCATGGCTATTGGAGATAATGAGGTAACATCTTCTAACTCTCAATTTGAAAGTGATGATGAAACTGATGTTGATCTTGAATCTTTCATTATAAAATTGCATGATAGTTTGAAAGAATTTTATGCTAGAAACAAGGAATTAAAACATAAAATTGGCTTTCTTCTTTAGGACAATGCACGTCTTTTTCAAGAAAACAAGAATCTGAAAAATGAATGAAAACTTGAAAAGAATTGAAAATGATTTACATGCTGAAATCGATAGAAAAACAAACTTCTGTGACATGCTAAAAAATGAACAAGGGAGTTTGAAAAGAAGAATGGATGATCTTAATCAGTTGCTTCAACATAAGAAACAAAACTGCTTTCAAAGGATTGATACAAAACCTCATTTTGACATACATGGAAAAAGGTTGAATTCTAGTGCAAATGAATTTACCATTTACAAAAGAAGCCAAGTTAGATTTGTTAAACCTATTCATATAAATAATCCTTTGGTTATGTGTAATTTTTGTTGTCAAAAAAGTCACATGAAAAATAATTGTTATGTGAGAAAAAATATGAGAAGAGACATGAAATGCATGTGGATAGTTAGACATGATGCTAACTCTAACAAGTAGGAGATATTGGTAAGATTGGTGAGATTCTTGTTTATAATGCTTTTCTGTAATTCTCTTTTGAAGTTTCTGATACTTTGACCTGAGTTTTTCTTGATGTTTTTTAATATTACTAAATTTGTATGATGTCAAAAAAGGGGAGAAAAGAACAATTCTGATCTAATGATGATTTGCGTTGTTAAACTTTCTGTGATATGTTGACATATTGGTAATTGCTGAACTCTAGTATCATTTCTCTATTTTTTTGTTTGAAATATTAGATTTTCTGTTATTACTGCTAGATTACGGTATAATATTTTTACTCTCATTTTATGATGACAAAAAGGGGGAGAAATGTGGATGCTATGTGTAAGGGGGAGTTATTTTGAGATTATAAGTTTGGATGCAATGAGTGAGGGGGGGCTTATGCTTATATGCTCAATCTTTTTCTTTCTTCCATCCATTGTTTTGTAATCATCAAAAGTTAGGGATCAAGGTCAACATGGTTAATCTTACCACAGTATCCACAAGTTATATGAGGAGTCACGGCTTGACTAGTTTGGGATTTTCCCTTTTGTTGACCTTGCCTACTCTGATTTCCTTTTGGCGGGACTTCGCTTGATGGAGTTTCTCCGGGTTTATCATGCATCCTCACTCCTTCAGCCCCTTTTCCCATATCAAGAGGTTGGGTAGACTTCTCGGACGGTTTAGCGTATCGCTCGAGTTACCCCTCTTTCTAACATGAAAAGTCTTAGATTGAGATTTAGCATTCTCTACCCTCCGTACCTTATCCAAGGCATCTGTAAAAGTGGTAATTTGGGCAGCTGCTAGGGATTCTTGAATTTCTACATTTAACCCCTGAATAAAGCTCCTTATCCTTTTTTGTTCAGTGACTACAAACTCATGGACAAATTTGAAAAGTTTGGTGAACCGCTCCTCATACTCGGCCACACTTAATAATCCTTGCTTTAACTTAATAAAGTCATCCTCTCTCTTTTCTTGTATAATTGGCGGGAGGAACTTGACATTAAATTCCCTCTCAAAGTTTACCCAAATTCAAGGGGTTTGTTCTCTTTCCCACTTTGCACTAACGACATTCCACCATGAGCGTGCCGCTCCTTCAAACTGAAAAACGGTAAAATTCATTTGCCTTTTCTCGGTATAATCTAAAGCGGCAAAAATATCAACCATCCTTTCAAACCAATTTTTCGCTACCTCGGGATCAGACCCTCCATGGAACTTAGGTGGAGCGAATTTCAAGAATTGCTCTAAAGCTCTATCCTCACCCCTCTCTTGGTTCCTAGGTTGGTTGACTGGTTCAGGTTCTTGGCGCTCAGATAAGCGCTCAAGAATATTAGTCATGGGGTTAATGGCCGTAGCCACTTGGTCACCCTTTTCGTTTCTAGAGTTTTGGTTTGGTCCAGTTGCGGACCCCTTACCTCTCTTTGGAGTGCGGGGTTGCCGAAACCCATGCCCATGCCCCCGTCCACGTTCTCGCCTATTCATTTAGCAAGTTTCTAAACGCATAATAGAAGTAGAAAGTATAAGCATGTGAATCGAAAAACAGGTACACATTACAAGAACACTTTAAATCAAAGCATAGTTATTTGCATAAGTTAGAAGTCATGTCACATGTCAATATGCATACAACGAGTTAATAGTATCAAATACAGGTCATAGGCAACTAAGTGCTACAAATATTGTACTTGCAGGCAAAATACAAAAGGCTTCACGGCGAGCACCACCCCTACTATACTAGGCAGGATCAACATGAAAATTATAAGTCTAGTTAGGGATAGAACTAGAAGAATCCATGATACCAAGCCACATCATTCAAATAATTATAAACTCCAAATTCCATCCAAAGCCTAAACTACTTTTTAAATTCTTAACCTCCTCACTAGATTCAAGGTGAAAGTTCTTATACAAGTTAGGATAATAAGTCAAACCAAAAAAAATACAAAAGATGTCTCATTTTCAAGTTCAAAGTGGAGCCCAAAATTGTTCAAATGGTTCAACTTTTCCTTCGAAAAGTTCGGCAAGCAAAATAATGGAGGAAGCAAGGTCCCTAACGTTTAAACTCACCAAATGGCTATTTAAATTTTCTAATCTTGACTCACCTCCAACCTAACTTGAAGAGTAAAGTCTTATAGTATTTTGTGAGCAAAAATGGTGCTACAAACTCAAGCACCAAGATCACATCGCACGTAATACACAATCAAATCCCACAGTCCGGTATCCTAAACTTTTAAGCCTAGGACACTCTACAAATATTTGAAACCTAAACTCTGATACTAACTGTGACGCCCCCACTTCTCCCAAGGGCGAACCCAAGGGTATCCGCGGGATGCCTGCCCAACTCTCGCCAGGACTCGGTACAAATTCAATTCAAATTTAAGAATAACCAATCGATACTACAAGTGGAAGATATGAAGGAAGGTCAATTCCTTAATAATCGTTCAAGTCTTACATCATAAGCTACCAAAATATCTTACATTCCCAAAATATACAGCTTCCAACAGTTGTCTAAACAAATACATTTAAAATTCTAATAAAAAAGGGCCATCAAATCAATCTCTCCATAATCCCCTCCATTTCGGCTCCTGTTAAGGAAAATAAAACTAATGGGATGAGCTGACGCTCAGTGAGTCCAAGAAAAATCATGCAAGCAGGTAATTCAAGTAGCAATAAAGCTGGTACGAGAGATAAAGCTGTAACATTCAAGCAATTCCCGAATATTCACAAAACATATTCAAGAAGGATACGACAGCTCTTAGGAGCTCATTTCCACGTGCTTTGCCAAAGTTTAATCCAAAAGTCCGTAGAACTTTACTTATTCCATTTATGATTTTGAGTCGAATGAGAGGTACCTCCCACCCGAATCGGTGTGGTACATACTATCGCTCAGTGGTCGATTATACGTTTATGGTTCTGAGTCGAATGAGAGGTACCTCTCACGCGAATCGGTGTGGTACATACTATTACTCAGTGGTCAATGAGACATCGCTCCAATCGACTTATGCTTTGCTTATAGTTCTGAATCGAATGAGAGGTACCTCCCACCCAAATCGGTGTGGTACATACTATCGCCCATTAGTCGATGAGACATCGCTCCAATCGACTTATGCTTTGCTTATAGTTCTGAGTCGAATGAGAGGTACCTCCCACCCAAATCAGTGTGGTACATACTAGCGCCCAATAGTCGATGAGACATCGCTCCAATCGATTTAAAAAGGTTTATGGTTCTGAAACGACATGAGAGGTACCTCCCACCCGAATCGGTGTGATATATGCTATCGTTCAGAGACCCGATTATACGATTATAATTGTAAGGGTTGATGACATTCAGTTCAATCGACAAATACCGTTACAGGTCGATGAGCGCACTCCAATCGGCAGTCATACAGTTCAATTATGAATCGAGGAGATTCACTCCAACGACATATATAGTCATAGCATAGAATGCAATTCAATTCAGGCAATTCAATTACAATTCATTTTATTGAGAATGCATTCGATAAAGTACACACTCGACTCAGCAGTTATAACCCATCCATTTTATAATGAGCAATTCACATAATTTTCAAATATTCATACACTTGACACTCACCAAATAATTCAAGTAGCAATGCACAAGCGTTTGTTTTAGGCGTCTCCCGTGAGATCCTCTTGAAGGTCCTCTTAAGTGCCTGAGCAATTAATAATGAACTATTACTCAACATCACTTAAAACCCCTAATTATCAAGAAATATTGCACACTTGTACAATCTAAGAAAATTTCACGAGTACGAGCCTTATTTACTCGTAAATCGAGACTCAAAAGTAGGGTTTTAAAAGTACAAGACAGATCTGATTTTTCTCTTTAAAAATCAAGTGTAAAACGTTCGAGTGATATGGAAGGAAAATGGAGAGTTCGAAACCCCCAATTTCCTTTAAGTTAGAAATTTTCAGATTTATCAAGCGGTCTTTGAAAAATCGTATCTCACTCTCTGTAAGTTCAAAATTGGAAAACTTGATACCGTTGGAAACTACTTCCAACGTACTAAAAGTTCCTCGAAGACACTTTTCCATGATTCCAGATAGAAGACATTCAAAATGTGGTTGTTTTGAAATGCCAAGACAGATTTGGGCTAATTTTCGGCAAAGTTTGAAAATTCGGCAAAATTTCCACAATGCGAACTAGCCTCTAAAATTTGGAATTCAATTAGAGTTACAATCAAAGTTTGAAACACAATAGGTGAAACAGGAATCGGAGTTTTGAGTATCGAAAGACATCAGTCCAAAGTTGGTCACATTTCACAAACTATTCTGTCATTTTCCAGATTTAAAGACTATCTTTGAAATATCATTTGGCCATCGATTTGGCATTAGAAATACACCAAAATTGGTACACTAGATCCTCCATATGTGAACAACATTTTTACCAAGTTTCATGCAAAAATTCCCACGGGAAGGCAGTCATTGAAACAACCAAAGTTCAAGAAATATTTCAAGGCTAATTTGCCTTCTCACTTTTCTTTTGCTTGCAAACGTTTTGTGCAATGAAATCAATTCTAAATCACTCCATTTTTGAAACTAAGAGTCCATAAACATCCACTAAGCAATTTAAAGGTAATGAACATCACAATTTTCGAAATATAACTCCCCAAATCAGATTTGACCATTCGGCCAAGAGAAAAGGAAAAGTTTTCTAGATTTGAAAAGCAAACTTTGGGACATATGTTGGGCATTGAGAAGGACTTGGAATGGCACCAAATTTGGTAGTATTACCCTACCATATAAGGGCTATTCCTCTGTCAAATTTCATGCAAAAATTCGTACGGAAGGTCAGTTAACAAAGCCACTAAAGTTCCAAGAATTTCCAAGACAAAACTGCCTTGTGGTTCTGTTTTCCATTTTCAAAATGTTTGGCCAAAAAAATGTCTCAAACATGGTCTATTTGTATAGATAATGTCTAAGAAACATTCAAGATAGATTTGGTAGGTGATCAACATCAAGAATTTCAAAACAACAAGTCCCAATCAAGATTTAGGCATTTACTAGTCAAAAAGAGGGTTTTCAATCCCTAAGTCAGTTTCGAACTTCGTGGTTGATTTAGATGTGGAATTGAGCGTGGTTGATGGCGTTGAAAACTAGAATCATAAAGCTACAATTTCTCAGAAGAGATCATTTTAAAAATCTGTCCACAACTAACTCATATTCGAGCATCAACTTGCTGCTTAAAATAGAGCTTCCAGTAAAATGAGAAATAGAACATGCAAATTTACAAGGTTGGTACGGATCACTAAAGTGGAAACAGGACGTGCATTTTATACTGTTGGAAAACTGGGAATGTCTAGTTTTCACTGCCACAAATGGAACTCGATTCTGACATCGGAGCAAAACGTTATGACCGAAACAAAAACACTGCCAGAGTACACTGGACACCCGTTTCCAGTTTTGATGAATTTTTGAAATCACAACATTTGGCCAACCAAATCACGTAATTTTTTGTGGAAACCTTCCACACAGCCCACACAACATATATATATCATAAAAAAGTCAATTGAACCTTAAAAAAAATGCTCTAAGGGTCACGACATTGACAGGGGCAGAAACGGAAAAATTCCCCTCTTCACTTCCTTTGAGTTTCCATTCACAATATCACTTATTTCTACTAAATTAAGCACTAATCCAACATTAATAACATCAAAACGCATCAAATCAGTCCATCAAGCCATAGTGGGAGTTCATAGAGCCCACACACAAAATTTATAACCAAACAAAGTTACCCATAAGAAGCTACAAGTTTCTAAGCTCAATCTAACTCATAAATAACAAGTTTCAAGGGTTAGATCATGTGATACCTTCTTAGATGCTAAAGGTCAAATTTTTTGCCACAAGAAAGCTCCAAGAAACCGTGGAAATGAAGCTCTTCTCCTTGCCTATGTGAATCTCCAAGTGGTCTTGAGTTTAAGTTGTAAGTTTGGAGTGAAATGGATGGTTGGATTGGGAGAAATGAAGAAGAAAGTTTCTTGCTCCTTCTTGCTTGAGAGAGTCGGCTGTCTTGAGGGAGAAAGGAGAGAGAAATGGCTGGTGCAAAAGCTTCTTGAAGAAGCTTAAGTGTGTGGCAAAAAATGTTCCAAAAGTCAACCCTTCAATAGTGCGCGTTCGCGCGCGTTTCATGCCCGATTCCTCTCGGATTCGTTTCACTTGTGCACTAAACCTCTAATGCACTTCTGTTGACCTTGGTCGATCAATCCTTGGTTTTGATGATTAACAAACCAAAATGTAGATTTGGGCTAATATTTTTATGTGAGCAATTTGTTAGAACAGATTCTTGTGGCACAAAAGAAGAAGCAAAAACAGGGCACTCATGTGGGACGTCCGAAAGGAAGCTATCGGACGTCCGAAAGGATGAAGAACATCAACGGATGCACGCATCGGACGCACATCAATCGCATCGGACGTCCGAGAAATTTCGCAAAGATTTGATGACTCTCTGACTACGTTCGGACGCAGGGTTCGGACGTCCGACAGGTGGTTTGGTCGCAGGGTTCGGACGCTCGACAGGTGGTTCGGACGTCCGACAGGCCAACGGCTAGTTTTGACAGCATTTAATATTTGACCGTTGGAGAGCCTTTTGGAGCCATTTCTCACCTTCTATAAAAACCCCAAAGCACAAGAAGACAAGGGACTTTTGCCAACACAAAATACAAGCTTACAAGTGAGATTTTTGAGTAGAAAGATTCTTTGTTGGTTATATAAGGGGTTGGGAAAGTTGGGTTGTGAGGTTGCTCAAGTGAAGGTTACTCTCTAGAAGTAGTAAAACCTTGGTGAAGGTGAACCTATCACTTGAAGTGGTAAAACCTTGGTGAAGGTTGCCTCATTTGTATAAAATAGTTCTTAATTGGGTGAGTGATCTTTCAAGTGTAGGTTGTTGACGGTTAACTAGAATAGTTGTAAAATTCCTTGGCTCAACCAAAGTGTGTTTGGGGTGAGGAAGGAGTGAGCCTTCACTTGTACATCTTGGTTAGCATCGCCATCTATTGAAGAGGCTATTGGATTGATATTTGGTTTGCATTTCTTATCTTTTCTCTTTAATTAAGTTTTCTTTATTGTGCTTAAATTTGATATATCTTTGTGCATCATTGTGAATTTGTTTGTACTCATTGGGTTGCACCAGGCCTTACAATTGGTATCAGAGCTTGGTCTCTTTTGATCAAGCTTAACCGCTTAGAGTAAAGATCATGGCAACCATAAAAGTTTCTTTTTTAGAAGGGCAATCTATTGATAGACCAGCTATGTTTAATGGTTCTCATTTTAGCATGTGGAAACAAAGAATGATGATTTTCATACAATCCGTTTATATTGAATTATGGTATGTGGTAGAAGATGGTCCTTATGAAGCTAGAATAGTTGACTCTACCACCAATTTGAGTAGATTAAAGACTAGACAAGAATTGAATGAAAAAGACAAGAGATACCTTTCTTTGAATGCCAAGGCCATGTGTATATTGTACAATACATTAGATGTAAATGAATCTAGTAGGATTAAAGGTTGTAAATCAGCTAAAGATATTTGGGATAAATTGTGTGTATTTCATGAAGGTAACCAAGATATTAAAGAACAAAAGAAATCTTTGCTTGTTTCTCAATATGAATTTTTCAAAATGCATCCTCTTGAAAATGTTGATGAGATGTGTAGTAGATTTTGTGACATTATTGAAGATCTTAAATTGCTTGGAAAAGAATATTCTTTGGGTGAGAAAAATAGAAAGATTTTGAATGCCTTGCCAAAAGAATGGGAAAACAAAATAAATGCTATAGAAGAGGCAAAGGATTTAAATTCTATGTCCATTGAATCTCTTGTGGATACCCTAACCTCTTATGAATTAAAGCTGAAATTCAAAGTGCAAGAGGAAGAAAATGCAAGAATGTATAAGAGAGGCATAGCTTTTAAAGCATCTCAAGTGGGGGATAACCCATCCTTCATGGGTAATGAAATCATGGAAGTGGACAATGATATAACTCCTCACATCAAAAGTTTCAAGAAGATCTTCAACAAGAGATGTTCAAGAAGAGATTGCAAAATTACATGGGATGAATGCAATTCAAAAAGAGAAAAAGAAGAGTTGGCCCAAATGGCACTAATGGCCATTGGAGAAGATGAGGTAAGTTCTTATCACTCTTCTTGTGATGAAGATAATGAAGATGATGATGTGAAAATTCTTATGATTAAAATGCATAAAAGTTTGAGAAAATCTTATGCTAAAAATAAAGATTTGAAAATAAAAATAAATGATTTGTTGGAAGAAAACTCCAAACTTTTTCAGGAAAACAAATGTTTGAGAATGGAAAATGATGATTTAAAAAATCAAAAAAATGTTTTTGATTGCAAAAATAATTTGAAAAGGAAGTTGGAAGAGAAAACAAAGTTTTATGAAAAAATGTTGGAGGAACAAAATTTGTTAAAGAAAAGAATTAATGACTTGAACGAGTTTCTCCAAAATGAAAAACAAAAGTTTTCTCAAACAAAAGAAAGCAAATCTTTTCAAGGCACAAATAAGTTTGCTATGATAAGAAGTAAGAAAATTAGTTGCATTAAATCCACTTATGTGCAAAATACTTCTATCATGTGTCACTTTTGTTGTCAATTTGGACATATGCAAAATGATTGCTATGTAAAGAAAAATATGAGAAAAGGTATGAAATCCATGTGGATTGCTAGATCATGTTGTACTAACTCCCAAGAACCCTATAAAAAATTACAATTGGTATCATGACAGTTTTGTCATTCTATATGGTCTTGATTTGAAAAATAAAGGGGGAGTTTGCTTTTTGATTGATGTCAAAAGGGGGAGTAGGATTTATTGAAATTTCTTTGTATGTTGGCATTTTCTAAGGGGGAGTTTTATTTGAACTTATTTGATCAAAGAAATCTTCATTTTGTTTGTCATCATCAAAAAGGGGGAGATTGTTGACCTTGGTCGATCAATCCTTAGTTTTGATGATTAACAAACCAAAATGTAGATTTGGGCTAATGTTTTTATGTGAGCAATTTGTTAGAACAGATTCTTGTGGCACAAAAGAAGAAGCAAAAACAGGGCACTCATGTGGGACGTCCGAAAGGAAGCTATCGGACGTCCGAAAGGATGAAGAACATCAACGGATGCACGCATCGGACGCACATCAATCGCATCGGACGTCCGAGAAATTTCGCAAAGATTTGATGACTCTCTGACTACGTTCGGACGCAGGGTTTGGACGTCCGACAGGTGGTTTGGTCGCAGGGTTCGGACGCTCGACAGGTGGTTCGGACGTCCGACAGGCCAACGGCTAGTTTTGACAGCATTTAATATTTGACCGTTGGAGAGCCTTTTGGAGCCATTTCTCACCTTCTATAAAAACCCCAAAGCACAAGAAGACAAGGGACTTTTGCCAACACAAAATACAAGCTTACAAGTGAGATTTTTGAGTAGAAAGATTCTTTGTTGGTTATATAAGGGGTTGGGAAAGTTGGGTTGTGAGGTTGCTCAAGTGAAGGTTACTCTCTAGAAGTAGTAAAACCTTGGTGAAGGTGAACCTATCACTTGAAGTGGTAAAACCTTGGTGAAGGTTGCCTCATTTGTATAAAATAGTTCTTAATTGGGTGAGTGATCTTTCAAGTGTAGGTTGTTGACGGTTAACTAGAATAGTTGTAAAACTCCTTGGCTCAACCAAAGTGTGTTTGGGGTGAGGAAGGAGTGAGCCTTCACTTGTACATCTTGGTTAGCATCGCCATCTATTGAAGAGGCTATTGGATTAATATTTGGTTTGCATTTCTTATCTTTTCTCTTTAATTAAGTTTTCTTTATTGTGCTTAAATTTGATATATCTTTGTGCATCATTGTGAATTTGTTTGTACTCATTGGGTTGCACCAGGCCTTACAACTTCCTTCCATACTATTATTATTCACTCTTAATAGTCTAAAACTAACGGTCTAAAGTCTCTCAATTAATCGCGCGCGCGAAAACGCGTACCTCCGATTTGTGCGCGATAAAGTGAAATTTTCAAGAAATTTTTATAACGATAGTATCACTAACTAATAATTGAACACTTAAATATAAAAATACCTATTTCAAGACTAATGTACAAGTCTCTAATTTTTCAAATTTATTGTATTCTCAAATTGATTATTGTCTCCAAACGCGCATCCACTATTCACTCTAAACGAGCTTTCAGAAATAAATTTTCGAATCAAGGCACCTTTAAAATACTTGTAGGTCATAGTTCCATATAATTGAGTATAAAGAGGTTGGAATAAAATATTCAGAGAAAACGGGTGAGTAAATAATTAATTAAGTCATTAAAATAAGATTAAAATAAGTAAAAATTCGGGTCCTCACAATATTATTACTTTCACTGCATGATTTTTTTATGCTAATAGGCCCAATATCTTAACAATTTGGGTGGAATTCTTCACGAAATCAACGAAGTTGGATATTTGTTCGTTTTAACAGGGAAATACATATACAAAAACTCTTCTAAGTTTCTGCAAAGAAATCTAGATTGGCCCCTCTTGACTTCTTCCAGGCCATCCGGCCTTGCACGGAATTTATAATATTAGAACAACTAAAAGTGACAGAATTTGACTTCTTCCAAGTCATCACCAATTCCCTTAATGCTGCTCCATGTGGCTGTCTACAAGAATTTGCCGAAAATCCGGCACAAAAACCATAGGGATCAGACAATGCCAGCTTCATATGCTGTGTGTATAAACTCATGATCAAGCAATGCAAAGGTAGATTCGCTGTTGATCATGGAATTTCTGATATGGCTTATTCTCCTATGCCTCCTGTTTCTTGCAGAGGTGCATGCCATCGATCGCAATGCTGAACCTTTTTTTCCAACATATCGGATACATCAGTTCAATAGGAGTAGTTTTCCTACAGGGTTCTTATTTGGGGCCTCGTCTTCTGCTTATCAGGTGCATAATACACGCCTAATTCTTTTGCTTTGTTACTGAAGTATTCATTTTTTGTGACTGGACCATTCTTCATCTTTAGTTTGGTATTTTTTTTCCCCTTTACCGAATTATCTTCTCCAACAGATTGAAGGTGCATGGAATGTTGATGGCAAAGGACCGAGTATATGGGATGCCTTCACACATAAATATCCAGGTTTATATTAATCTTTTTTTTGGGTGTCAAAAAGTTTACAGTAATCATTCAACTCAATTTGTCTCAAAATGAAATAAGAGTTTTGATGTATCCAGAAATGGTCAGTCTTTTCTGAAAAATGGAGAGGAATATACACATTTAGGCATGTGGATTTTTTCTTTTTTATTTTATTTGACAAGAATGATTACTTCGGCATTTTCATTCATTTCCGCAATTTGCAATGGCATAAAATTTGAAGTTCTACAGTTATTAACGCATTCTTTTCTAGAACAACAGAGAAGATACAGGACCATAGTAATGGAGATGTGGCCACGGACTCTTACCATCTTTATAAGGTAATTGGAATTGCTTAAACAACAATTGCTTTAATCTTTCATTAGTCTGTATTTCCTCAAAGGCAATTCGAAAACTATCCCTCGCCAAAACAAAAAATAAAACACACACACACATACATACATACATATATACATACATATATATACATACACACACACATATATATATACACACATATGTGCGTACACACACTCAAATCCACCAAGACATTAACAATTTGATCAGATTATGTTTAATGTTACAGGAAGATGTTAGACTCTTGAAGGAAATGAACATGGACACTTATCGGTTCTCAATTTCTTGGCCAAGAGTCTTGCCACGTAAGATGTCACTTCCAATCTTCTCTAATCTCTACTGACCAAAATTTATCTTTAGGGGTGCCTAAAAATTATTTTTCCGTTAAATCAATGCACCAAAAAGAATTCCAGATATGGAAAAGAAGAGTTGCAGAGACTTGTAAACAAGTTAACAGCCTAATTTTTGTTATCCAATTTTTCTTCATTGTGCAGGTGGAAAATTAAGTGGGGGTGTAAATGAGAAAGGAATTCAATATTACAACAATCTCATAGATTACCTTCTTATTAACGGCAAGTTTCCTTGTTTTAAAAATATATATTGAAGATAAATTTGTGAAGAATTTTTTTCTCTCCACTGATTTATCATTTGAATGCACATATTCACATTTATTGTACTCTTGCATTTAGATATTTTCTCAATTTAATTATACTGAAACAAAAAAATAAACACTCTTAACTAGTTCCCACTAACACTCATTAGCAGAACATATTTGTTAATTAATTGAATTGAATTGAATATCAAAATTTTACAACATGCCCGCAGATATATTGCCGACTGTGACTCTTTTCCATTGGGATCTTCCTCAAGCCTTAGAGGATGAGTATGGCGGTTTTTTAAATCCTCGAATTGTGTAAGTATAATTTAAATAATCAACTACTATTATCTATATGTCTCATTTGTTTAACCGTCTTTAACATTTTGGGACTTCCCCAAATCAATTCCACAATTTCAAACAGTAAGTGCTTATCATGCTGTCTTTCAAAGTCTACCTATATACTCGAACTAGCAAACTTTTTGTCGTATCCCAAAAAAAAAAAACCGTTTGTCAAATTCATTTGGATGACAAATATATCTAAGATTTGAATTACTAGCAGTGCCCAATCCTACGGTGACAGATTATTATTTCATGAAATTTTCTGCTAACACCTCTGTCTTAGCCTGTGAAAGTTTGTACCCTGGAACAAGAAAATAACATGAATTTGTGATTTTAACAGTCAACCTACTATAACTTTTACTTAAAAAGAAAGAAAGAAAAAAAAAAGTTAGTTTGTCGCCAAAGAATTCGCCATCATTGATGCACATGTTATCTTGCGTACTCGTAGGAACGATTTTCATGACTTCGCGAATCTTTGCTTCGAGAGATTTGGCGATCGAGTAAAACATTGGATTACCTTCAATGAGCCATCCATGTACAGTATATATGGTTATGATTATGGGCAGAGTGCACCAGGTCGCTGCTCTTCTTGGAGGAACAGCAATTGTACAAGTGGAGACTCAAGCACTGAACCATATATTGTTTCACATCATCAGCTTCTAGCTCATGCATATGCCGTAAAGTTGTACCAGACCAAGTTTCAGGTTGCATGTTTACCATTTCTTCGTACCAAAAATAAATAATTACGAGATTGTTCAGTTTCCATCGTAACTCCTACAATTTGAATGGACTTAGGGATATCAAAAGGGAAAAATCGGGATCACGCATGCTGTTATATGGTTGGTTCCATACTCCCATTCGCTTGATGATCATCGTGCTACTGTTCGAGGCCTCGATTTTTCATTTGGATGGTAGGTGTTCGATCTTCTTGTATTGACTAGGAAAAATATGGGACCTTGATTATGTTTGGAAAATTCAGATAAAAATTTGTTCTATGTGCAACATGTCTCGTTCCACGTAGACTGGGCTTGTATCAAAACCTCATTGTGTTTCAGCTAGAGGACATAATATTTTAGTTGGCAAAATCATCGATAAAATAGTCAGTAGTAATCTCCCCTTATTAACTGCGAATCTGTTACTATAATCCTGGAATCAAGCATCTAAGTTCATGAGCAAGGTTTTGATTCATGCCCATCTAGATTTATGCTTCGTATTTTCCTTCTATTTGAAAAAAAAAAAAAATCTACCTATTGGCTCTACAGGTTTATGGACCCTTTGGTTTTTGGGGATTATCCTTCTTCAATGAGAACTCTGGTTGGTGATCGTCTTCCAAAATTCACAAAGGAACAGTCTGAGCTCGTGAAAGGATCTTATGATTTCATTGGCTTAAACTACTATAGTTCTCTATATGTTGTCGATGCTAGTTTCCCCATTCACATCAAAAACAAAAGTTATACAACAGATTCTAAAACTAATACCTCAGGTATATTCTATTCTCATTTTGAACTGCTTTCTTGAAGGAACAAAAAAAGTATAGTATTGACCAAATGCATCCGAAACTTTTTTTAATCATTGTAGTGGAACGCAATGGCAAGCTGCCTGGTGAACAAATTGGATCAGGCAGGGTTGTTTATTATCCCAGAGGACTTTGGAAGATGCTGCTATACGTAAAGAGAAAGTATCAGAATCCCATTATTTACATTACAGAAAATGGTAATCCACTTACAGAATATGTGCCAACCATTTCTACACCATAATTTCTTATCAACAATAGTTATAGTAGTCATAGGTTCGTCAACTAATTTTCAACTTTTTTGGAGTTTTGGGTTTGATATTTATTATAGCCTCTATCATATTTTGTTGAACATTGGGTGCTCTTGTGAGTAGAACTGTCTTGAATCCAACCCGTAGGTCTGTTTTTCTTTTTCTTTTTTTTTTTTAGGCAAACCCTAGGTCTGTTAAGTACAGTTTAGCTTTTAAGCTCAAGCTTGAACATATAAACTCAAAACTTAGCTAAAGTAAAATTCTCTTGTAATCATTAGACATGACTTCGGCTAGAAAATTGAGCGTCCTTACCTTTTTTTATTATATATATATTTATAGGTTTCTAGTTGTTTATATGTGAGAGTGTGTGTGTGTGTGTGTCATAAGCTACAAAGGAATAAAAGGTTATTGACCTGTTGAGCTTAAATTAAAGAGATACTTTCACAAACCTTCCCTGAGATTTATGAAAACTACAACTAGCTCCCTCCATATTTTAAAAGTTACACATACCTCCCCTGAATAGTAGCTTTGAGTTTCATTTGGATGATGTGTACACAAAAAATCATACTAATGTCCCAAAATTTTCTTAAGGAGTTTATTTTAAATTACACCATTCAATAAATATAATCATTTTTTCCCTCCTAGTCTCAAACATCTTGCTTTGCCTAAGGTTTAAATCACTTCATATTCCTTTAACCCAATTTAACATTGTACAATTGTTTTATAATTGTTTATTAAACTTTGGTAGAAGGAAAGAATGAGAATGAATGAATGAGAAAAATGAAAGATGGGTGTATTAAGGGCGTGATAACACCAAAATGTGTGGTATATGAAAATTGGTATTTTGGAGAAGAATGAAAAACTTGAATGGACGAAATAGATGAGTCAAAATTGTTGAAAATAAATGTCAGTGCTGATGATAAGGCTATTTAGTGAAGAGAAATACATGTCAGTGTTGTCATAGCCATTTTTAATTTTTTTTAGTATATTTTTAATTTTTTTCCACTTAAAAAATTGGCCTATATTTTTACTTAGGAGGAATATCATTCTTTTAGGAAGGCTGTTATAGTCTTTTTGAGTTATGAAGGGAGATAAGTGTTATTTTTAAAATTAGAAGGGTGCTAAATGGAATGTTAGAAACCATGGGGGAGGATTCTGAAATTATCCCTAAATTAAATAGCTATAATCACAATCTGATTTGACAAGACATTGAATCTTAAGTGTCGTTTGATCTGGATTTTATGTTCTCCAATTAAAAGCCCCAAACAAGCCCATAGGAATTTGTGCTGAAGTTATTTGCTGAAGGTTCACTTGGATCTGGGCCCTGCTAAAGAATTTTAACTAGGGCAAACTACACTTTATCCCATGTAATTTAGCGATTTTTACATAATTTCCTATGGTTTCAAAAGTCATACATAACTCTTTTATGATTTGGATTAAAATGTCAAAGTGATGGAAATGATCATTCGTAACGGAACTTTTAAAAATGTCGAAATTATCTGTATAAATACATGGCATACTAACCCTGTATGATTTTAGGTTTTACCATATAACTGTCTTATGGTTTAATACTTTATCATATAACTCCTTTATGATTTTCAAAATATACATATAACCCTCTTTGGTTAATTAATAATTTTCAACTTTACATAAGAGTATTTTTGACAGTTTAAGTGACTCCATTACGAATGATCATTTCCATCACTTTGACATTTTAATCCAAACCATGAGAGGGTTATGTATAGTTTTTGAAATTATAGAAGGGTTATGTAAAAAAATACTAAATCCTAGGGGGGTAAAGTGTAATTTGCCCTTTTAACTATTTGTAGTCTCTCATCTGAACTATTTTCTACTGTACATCTTATTGACATATATTTGGGCAAATAGAGCCAGAAATCACTAAACTTTTTCAGAAAGTTGATCGTCTTAAACATGTTGTCTTCATTGAACTGAAGGCAACTGTAATTTGGGTCGGCATCCTACAACCATTTCTGAAACTTTTTGATTGGTGAAATAAAACAATTAAGTGTACTAACTTCAAGCATGTATGAGCACTAATGTTGTATGCATCCACTACTAATCTTGTTCTTAGGTATTGATCAGAGAAACAATTCTACAATGCCATCGGAGGCAATCAATGACAATTTCAGGATCAAATACTACCATGGCCATCTTTCTTTCCTACACAAGGCAATCCGGTAAAGTATACATTTCAAACTGAAATGCCTGAGAAATTCTTCCCAATTTGATATTGACCCAAAGGAAGAGCACTATTTTCTACGGAAAGTAGATAAAAATAAAGGTTTGGGAAAAATATTATCTGCAAAGGACCGTTTGGACGATAATTTATAAAGAATGCCCAATTTAAGTTAATTGTTGTAAAGCATATTTGGTTTTTGTACAAAATTCACGTTTTTTGTGTACATTTACTAGTACATTCAATGAAAGAATCAACCAAATAATCTAAGAACAGCTAGAGCTGAATTGTGCAGTTTTTCCTTTCAATAAAAAATAGTATTCGTTTTTTTTTCCCTTTTTTGGTATTACTCCAAATGTCTGGTAGTACCTTTGAGCCATGCCAAATTCGGAGTCAAGCCGGATTGGATCCACGAGGGCAGTATATATATATATATATATATATATATATATATATATATATATTTTCATGAAAGCCATTTTCACAACCTCTCTTATTAACCCTTTTCTTGAAAGTAAACTCTTCATTTATGAATGCACACTCATGAGTCAGTCGATATTCAATCAATTTTAACATCATCATGTGGATGCTCTATTCTTTACAGTGCTGGAGTCCAAGTGAAAGGATTTTATGGATGGTCAATATTGGATAATTTTGAATGGGGTTTTGGTTTTACGGTTCGTTTTGGACTCAACTATGTGGATTTTGAAAATGGGTTGAAAAGAACTCCAAAGCTCTCCGCAAAGTGGTTCAAAAGGTTCCTCCAAAAATAATAATTTGATTTGGCATAATATTCGATATGATCTATGTAATTCTTGTACTGTAATAATGTTTCATCTCTTACTTGTTCCGAGAGAAGGAATAATTTTTGTTTTAATGAAGATCAAGAAGGAAATTTTATGTTTACGGTCTCTAAGTTGATTGTTTGAATTTGGAAGATACTAGCATTTGGAATTTATTGATCGTCTTTTGTTGCATGATTGATAGTTATCCTCCCTATTTCCTTTACAGAAGAAACAGAAAATGGGGATTATACACGCGATTGTTATGTGCCAACTTTTGTAATAACAATTTTTGGTGAAAGATTATAAGTAGAGGTGGCAAAATGGGGGTATGGGCGGGATCTACTTGGATTTGAGATGCGACCGAGTAATATAGGTTTAGGACCAATCTTACCCATATGTATTTTGGAACTAATTTTGGCGGGATCACTTTGGTATAGGTTTAAATTGATCTCCCCAATATCCAAATCTATTTGCTGTATTTTTTCCTTTAATTCTTTTTTATTTTTTTTATATAACTTTAATATTTTTATTTATTATATTTCTTCTCATCTTATTGTGAATTTATATTTTCTTGAATTCTTTTTTCCCTCAAATTTTCTTTTATTTATTTTTTATGCATATATATATATTTTAATCTTTGATTTCCAATGTTGTTAAATGTTAGTTGAGGAAAAAAACAGTCCTATAAAAACTTAAAAGTACTAATACAAATAAATGGCGTTTGGAACTACGAGCCATCACAAAACTACCAAGACTTGACAAAAGCATTTCTAATATGATGATATATTAATTACTTTCATATTACTCCCAACATTCATTTTGATTAGTATTCTACTAGAAAAGGAGTTTAAAACCATTTACAAGCATAAAAGAGCCTCCACCAGCCTTGTTTAGGCCTTTTTCGGCCTGACTGTGTAACCATTGAGTTCCTGTCTTAAAATAAAATGTTTCTTTCGACATTTTTCAAAAAGCATTCTGAATTGGGACTGGCGATAGAATTTTTACGAAAAAAGAGAAAAAAAATTAAAAAAACTGATTTCTAAGGAACAAAAGAGTTCAAGAAACTAGACGGGGATTTTAATCATAATTACAAGGAAAAAACTGAAGGACCTATCTGAAAGAATAAAAATGGTTCACTTGAATCATTAAAAGATATATAACAATTGATAGGGTAAATTTTTGGTGAGATCTTTGGGCCCCAATGGTACCCAAGTATTTCCCAAAACTTCCCATCAATTGATGGGTACAAATGAGATTAGTACTATTTAAAACCCAATTTTAAAATTAGAATACCCATCCTACCCAAAGTCCCTTTGGGCATAGATGACTCATTGAGATTTAGGACAAATTGCCATCTCTAACAATTAGTGATGAGATTTTTACTTCACACCAAATTTTAAAAAGGTAAATAACCCATTTTCTACAAGTGTACAGATTATTTGTCGAGTATAACGGATATTAGGTGTCGATCTCAATGGAAAGATTGTCAACTACCGATAGTATTCGAACTTCTTTATTATTTAGACTATCACAAGTAGAGTACATAAATCTATACTACTAAAAAACAAAGAGATTCCTAGAGTCAATGAATTCCTAAATACTCTTGTAAGTGAATATTACTGGTTCATTGAGTTTATTATCTTGGCTAAGTCATGACTAATTTCCTAATGTACGTGATACTCACTTTCACTAGTGCCCCAACTATACCTATAACTATCCCTCACCTATATTTAGTGGTGAAAAAACTAGCTATAGATTCATTCAATTCTTTGAAATTACATGGTTAAATCCACAAAGTTGTTTCCCTACTTTCATGAGAATACTCCCTCGATTCAACACTTCCATAAACTAGTGTTAAATCACAACTTTCATTGATGATACAACACCTTTAGATATTCGTAATTAATGATAAGTTAATCATGATTGAAACAACAAAAGTGCTAAATATGTGAGGACTCGAAAATTTTGTGTAAATTTCATACTTTTATTTTAATTATATATATATAACTTATTATTAACGAATTTAAGTGTTTAATTGTTTTACCACTTGAGAGGTGAATAATAGGAGTTTGTAATGTGAGAATCCAAAATTTATATAAATACTCTTCACATGTTACTTAAAAATTCGAACGTGTTATGTTACTTATCTATCGATTTAATTACGTGTTTAATTGCTTTTGTGTAACTTATGTGTTCAAGTGTGTTTTAATCCACTGCACGATTAAATCCTAGGGATATAATACTAATTCGAACAAATTAATGGGGCAATAGTGTGACCACTAAAAATTATTTGGCCATAGTTGAATAATGTCTTGACACAAAATACATGCATTTGACAAATGTCAAGATTCTTGCCAAGTGTTAAAATTATTGCCAAATGACCAAATTGCTATGTGAATATACCTAAACTACCATGCAAGATATGTCAAGACAAAACCTCCCAAACACCAATTTTAGTTCATTCTTGTCTCGATCACTTCTAAAACTGAGAGAGAAAGAGAGAGTTGAGAGACCAAGAGAAAACGTGAAGCTTCCATCCTTCTTCAACTGTAGAACACCAGCCAAGAAACAAGAAACAACTTCAACTCATTTAGCTAAGGGAATCAAGAGAGAGAGACCAGAAAATTTTCCAGCCCAAAACCATGAAGAAATAAGAGGTAATTTACTAAGTTCTTCGTCTTTTTCCTTTTACTTTTAGTTAGTTGTGTCTTAGATTGAATTAGAACCAAGAAAAGAGGTTTAGTTGGAGAAATTTCATCCAAAAGCTGGAAATTTCTGGACAACTTGCTGCTTGAAAACTGAGAGGGAAGGGGGTGAAGCTGATTCTGCATTTCCAGCTTTTATTGGCAGGGGAAAAGAGTTAAAATTTGCTAACCACACCCTCCATTCTCTCCATATACCTAGGTACTTGTTGCATGTTGAATTTGAGTGAAGAAAAGAGGAGTTTTGCTAGAGAAAACCTTACTTGAAGACTGATTTCTTGCTAGAAATTTCCAGCTTTGGCAGAGGGGAAAAGAGAGCTTAGTTTCACAGCTTTTCATTCTAAATTTTGGAGGAATTTTACTAGGAGTTCATGATATATGTCTTATCTATTTCTTTATATGATATATAGAATGTTTTACCATTAAATCTAGTGGAAAGTTGGTGACTTTGGATGAAAGCTTGAAGAAACTTGCTAGAATTTTCTGTTGGAACTCGTGGGAGAGAAGTTGGGATTTTTCTAACTTTATATCTAAAACTTTGGTTGTAAATTGACATATCTTGACTCCATATACCTTCTAACACTTCAATCTTAGCAAGCATGTGAGTTTTTATGGTGAAAATCTTGACTTTTGTGGCTGGAATTCTTGTTTGGAGGACTGCATGGCTGCTGGAAAATTTCTAGCTTAGCCGATGATGAATCTTCTAGTTTTGAATGGGTATTTTGGAGGAAATTGGCTGGAAAATCATGTTATGTGCTCTGTATATGCTGTATTTGTGGTTGCATGCAAGTTTCTTGGTAAAAATTGGATTTGCAGGGGCTGAAATGATCATACAAAGACTGCAAGGCTGTGAGATAGTTTGATAGTTTGTCCAGTTAAGCTAGCTGAACTTTTGGTTTTAAAAACTGAAATTTATTGGAGAGTTTTGTTGAATTTCAAAATTTCATGACCTCATTTTAGTATATAAGTGAATGCATGTCGAATTTGGTTGATGTTTGATACATTGAATGAAAATTTGGTGAAGACATATGGCTGGAAATCCCAACTTTGAACCCGAGAATGCTGTTGTGTTTTCTCAAGGTTAGATTTCATCTTGCAACCTGAAATTTATGCATATATTGATAAAAAAACAACCTAATCCTTTGTTTTACTCTGTATATTGTGGTTGTCCTGATTTAGGAGGAAATAACTGAATCTTAGAGAAAGAAATGGGAGCCGGTCTAGCATGCGAAACTGTTTTGACAGATTTGAGTTGACTGGATGATTTCGGTTGAATTACTGAGTTTTTCTGGAAATTTTAGTTAAGTCTTAACAAAAAATAATCTATAACAGAATGATAGTGAAATGTACCTTGAATTTGAGGAAGTTTAACCAAGAATATAGCAAATTAAAGGAAGAAACTTGACTACCCATTGTTGCAAAACTGTTTCGAACCATTCTAAAACAAGTGTTTAGATTTTAACTTTGAATTCTAAAATGGAACTTGAACCAAAATTGACCAAAACCTCTTCAAACTATCTTATAACAGTTTTACTGTGAAAAATTCATCCAAATATAGGATGAAATAAAGAAAGTTCATAGGAATACTAAGCTGCCAATCTCTAGGAAATTTATCAACTTTGAATTTTGATTTCTAAAATGACCCTTAAGACCTAGATTCCAACTTTTATAAGAAAGTGTAAGTTGTAGCTACCACTTAATCACCTTAACTTACTATATTTCGATGAAACATAGAATTTTAAGATTTAAGTGGGTTAAGTTACCTAAACTTTGGAAATATAAGGTTACTAGAACAAGATAAGTATTAAGATTACCTCAAAACTCTATGCATACATTTAAACATCTTGGATCATACATATAGGTATATATACACTTTTAGCCAATTGTATCATATTAAGTTGAGTTTAGTTAAAAGAATCAAGTAAGCCTAAAAAGCTAGAATAATCACTTAGACCCTTAATATCATCAAGTATTACACTTAATCATCACTTTACGAAATTTAACAAATAATCTAATAAATTTACAAATATCCCGGAGGCCGAGGGTGAACTGGAGGACGGACTGAGCACCGAGGAGTGAACTGTAACTACTTTGAGTGAGTGTTCTACATTTGTTTGTAGTGATTGAATAATTGATGAGTGATAAATGTTAAGTGCCTAGTTGACTGATACTTCTTGGATTATTGACGTTTGAATAGTTTAGAGTGAAAATTTGGTTGAAAAGCGAGTGTGTATTCTATTGCACTCGACCTAACTGCTCTTGGAAGCTATTAATTGTTTAACTGCTACTATTAACTATGCATGACTGTTTTGGGCCCAAACCCTATCGATGGTTGGCCTATTCGAGCCAACAATGAGTTCAGTCGAGTAGGTCGATAGTTCTTGGGTATTGTTTATTGGTATACTCGAGTATAACCCACTAAAGTGATCATCGAACATTGGAAGAAAGGAGAATGTTGGTTACTGTTTAACATGGGAAATGACATTGAATTACTAAATGGAGCTAAGTGCTACGTCTGAAAATGGACGAGAGCCACCTCTAGAGTCCGTATCAGTACCGTATCCTTTCATATTAACTGTGTTACTTGTTTTAGAATATTAATTGTTGTAATGTGTTGTTTTGTTGGGTTATGAGCTATGTGATTCTATTGGACTACTGGATGTACTTGGAACCTCACTGGGTATTAGCTCAACCCCTTTAGTTGTTTTCCTTACAGGAGTGGAGGACGCCGGGGGGGGGGGGGGGGGGGGAAGAGAAGAGGCCGGTAGTATAAGTTTTGAATTTGTGCTTAAATGAATTTTGTAATTAATGTTAAAGCTTTGCACACTTTCTTTTGAGGGATGTACTTATTAAATAGTTTAAGACAGCTTTTGTTTTGATGGAATACGTACTTGAGAGTGAATGGTTTATTAATAGTTTGGTCTATATAAATGTTATCTCTCATATGAGTGAGTCCTGACGCGAGTGATAAGTGTTTATTATTAGTATTATTAAGTAGTATTTTGTGCTTATTTTTTTATACAACTTATGATGATTTAAGTTGTAATTGCTCCCTAAGTTTCTAAAATTTTGTGAATTTCATTTGGGCAACCTAATGTGCAAATATTGGTTATATTTACAGGAATTGAGAAGAGTTATTAAATGTTGGATCAAGTAGTACACACTTCAAATCTATTAGAGCTTGATTTAACGATAATTTGGAAAGAAAGTTGGTTGTTCAAGGCAATCATTCTTGGAGCAATGCATGAACTCAACGGAAGACATCTTGTTTTGAGTCTTAGAATTGAATTGGAGTAGAAAAGAAGCAAGAAAACGTATTTGAAGACAATATGCGACCTTAGAAAACACGGGTGAAAGTCGCATATTGTGCACAAATTTTCTGCAACTTATTCTGCAACTTGCTCTATTTTCATATTACTTTCCAACTCAATTCCAGCTCAGAATTTCGACTGCACATGTTCAAGAAACCCTAGGGGAGTGGAATGGAAGCTTTATGTCTTGTCATTGGACATTTTTTGACTCTCTTAACATTATATATGTAAGAATCATTAGACAAGAGAGGAGTTAGTCATTAGAAAGAGTTCTTATCAAATTTTAGCGTTTAGAGTTTAGTTTTAGTCTTTTCTTGTTCTTCCTAACAAGAAAATTGTGAAAACAATTGGAGATTTCATTATACAACTCATTTTTGTTGAAGAAATAGAAGATCATTGGGAGCTTGTTCATTATCGTGACTAAGCTTTCTTATCTATCTTTTTACTTGTGATTCAATATGTGTTAATGCAATGAAATTATATTCTTTCTAGTTATATATCAAATGAGTAGCTAAATTTCTAAATCTAAGGAGTAGATGAAACTTGTGGCTACTTGATATGAGTTGAATATGATTTACACTTGTTACATGTATTAACTTGCTCATTTATGCATGCTTATTACTTATTGTTGCTTGATCACCAATAGCAAGTCTTTAATTGTTATTAAGTAATGAAAGTTTGTAATAATGATGGAACAACATAAATGGAGCTTAAGTAGTGGGCTCATAAGAATAGAGATATACTTATGTGGATTAACTTTGCATTTCATGAAGAACACACGAGTAGATCTAGTTATTCACTATGAAAATAGGAAAAACTAGTCTAGTCTAGGCCATTTCATTATGAGAGTGAATTTTAGTAACATTGGAAATGAATCTCTAGTTGAACAAAAGTAGTAACAAGAGATAAATCTATTCACTTGTATCTTTTATGCTATAAGTGGACTCTACATCTCTAGAATCAAGTATTTAGTGAAATTTCTCCATTGTGTCTTGCAAGCTAATTAGTTAGGTAACTTAAGTTGTAAGTAATTGTCATTTCTCTTACTTTTATTGATAGTTGGTCTAAATAATAATGTAAGTAAGGTCTTAGTACTTGTATAAGTTGTTCCTCATGGGATCGACCTGATATATGTTCTAAACTATTATTTGACCTGTATACTTCTAGGGTATATTTTAGAATTATACTTGTACTCATATCTAGAACCTGTCAAGTGTTTGGTGCTGTTGTCGGGGAGCAGCAATATTAGGACCAAACAAACTTTATTAATTTAGATATTTTCTTTTAATTATAGTTAAAATTTTAGTGTTTCATTTTTATAGATTTTTTGATTGCTATTTAGTGTAAAACTACCAATTTTGTAATTCTCTTTTTATTTGTAGTGCATGCATCGAGTTTTATGGGTAGTCATACTTTTGATCTGAAAATTGAAAGAACACTACGTAGATAAAGAAAGTGCACACCACAACAACAAGAAGAAGAAATTCAACACATAGAGGGAATTGCTATAGAGTTGTCTTTTGAACAAGAAATGGAGAAAAACGAAGCAAATAAGCGAGCTCTTAGAGATTTTGCTCTACTAGGGATACAAGGATCACAAACGAGCATAGTACGGCTGACGGTAAACACTAACAATTTTGAGATTAAACCATTACTCATTCAAATGGTTCAACAATCTCAATTTGGAGGTAATGCCGTAGAGGATCCAAATACACATTTAACCATATTTTTGGAGATATGTAATACTATTAAAATAAATGGAGTTAGTGAAGATGTTATAAGGCTAAGGTTGTTCCCATTTTCCTTAAGAGATAAAGCCAAAGTTTGGCTACACTCTCATGCTTCTAATACTTTCACTACTTGGGATGATTCATCTAGGGCATTCTTGAATAAATATTTTCTACCGGATGAAATGGCTAATTTTAGAATGGATATAACTAGTTTTAACCAATAAGAGGATGAATCATTATATGAAACGCGAAAAAAATTTAGAGATTTGCTTCAGAAATGTCCACACCATAGACTTTCCGATTGGCTCATTATACAAACTTTTCTATAATGGTTTATCTTTCTCTATTAAACCTACTATTGATGCAGCTGCAGGTGGAGATTTAATGGATAAATCACCCCAAGAAACTCAAAACTTGATAGAGGATATGGCGACAAACAACTATCAATAGGCTAATGAACGAGGTAATTCTAGGCGCCAAGCAAGTATGATCGAAATGGACACTTTTAACATGCTAAGTGCCCAAATGAACAATGTGATTAAATTGTTAAATAGACAAGCCGGTGTTGGTCTGAGTTCTTCATCTAATGTACATGTGGATTGTTGTTCTACATGTAGAGGTGACCATGATATTAATGAGTGTGTTGATTTTGGGCAGGTTCAATTTGTTAACAATTTCAATAGAAATGCTCAAAATAACCCCTACTCGAACACATACAATCCGAGGTGGAGAAATCATCCAAATTTTGGATAGAAAGATCAAAACAACCCTCAACGGTCGACTAACCTGCTGGGATTCCATCCAAGGCAAACACAAGCGGATACTAAACCAAGTTGAGAGATTGCGGTGAAAAAACTTGCCAAGGGCACTTTGGAGAGATTGAGCTAATAGAGGGGAGATTGGAGCATTGATCAGGATGTATAGAAATGTAGAGGTCCAAATTGGTCAAATTGCCAATTCGATCAATAATAGAAATCAAGGAGAATTGCCTAGTAAAATGAAGGTGAATCCGAGGGAGCATTTAAAGTCATTAATTTTCATAGTGGTAAACAACTAGAGGATCCTCCGATGGTTGAAAGTAGGAGCAAAAGTGAGAGTGAAAAACAAGAAGATAAGAGAGTGGACCAAGAGGTAAGTGTGGGGGAATGTAGTAAAGATAAACTAAAAGAAGATCAACCTTCATCCTCCACTACCATTCTAATACCTCCGGCGTTCCATCTCCTAAAAAACTCAAGCCAAATAAGCTTGATTAAGATTTTAAAGTTTATTAGAATTTTTAAATAATTGTGAAACAATAACATTGACGGAGGAATGCAGTGCCATCATACAAAACAAGCTGTCGCCAAAATTGAATGATTCGGGAAGTTTTTTTATATCATGCACTATTGGTAACATTGAATTTTCTAAGGCATGATGTGACCTTGGTGCTAGTGTATCATTACTTCCTTTAACGGTGGTTAGACAATTAAATTTGTATGAGTTAAAATGCACTAATATGACCTTGCAGTTAGTCGATAGGTCTACTAGATATCTATTGGGAGTGTTAGAGAATGTATTGATTAAAGATAAAAAATTTATCATTTCTGTGGATTTTGTGATATTAAATATGGAAGAAGATATGTCTATGCTAATTATTCTTGATAGACCATTTTTAACAACTGCAGGTACTATTATTGATTTCAAAAAAGGCAAACTTAAGTTTCAAGTAATTGAAAAGATGTGAAATTTAATTTGAATGAAATGAAAAAGTATTTTTTTTTACTGATCATGCTTGTTCCATAGGCACTATTGATAAGCTAACCCAAGAGTTGAGTCGAGTCAACTTTGACTTCGACCCTCTTGAGTTTTGTTTAATAAGTATAGCAATACAAGAGGGAGATTGTAAAGAAATTGAAGAATTGACCAAGTATTTGGATTTTCAAACACCTTATAAAAGAGGTAATGTTTATAAAAATCTTGGTCAAGGAAAAGGGCTCCCACCACCTTCGAAAATTGAACCTCCAAAATTAGAACTCAAGCAGCTTCCAAATCATCTAAGGTATGAGTTTCTTGAAGAAAATAGCACACTACCGGTAATCGTAAGTGCTCACCTAGATGAAGAACATTGTACAAAGTTGCTAAGAGTTCTAAGAAAGTATAAAAAGGCAATTGGGTGGACAATCTTGGATATTAAGGGTATAAGTCCTTCTATATATATGCATAGCATTCTATTAGAAGACAATTGCAAACCGGTGGTGGAAATACAAAGGACGTTCAATCCAAATATGAAAGAGGTGATAAGAAATGAAACTCTCAAGTGGCTCGATGCAGGTATAATCTTTCCTATCTTTGATAGTATTTGGATTAGCCCAATTCATGTTGTTCCTAAAAAGGGTGAAATCACAATAATAATCGGCAAAAATGATGAAATAATTTCATCTCGTCTTGTGGTTAGGTGGAGAATGTGCATTGATTATCGGAAATTAAATGCAGTTACTACAAAAAATCACTTTCAATTACCCTTTCTTGATCAACTATTAGAGTAAATAGCCGGCTCTGAATTTTACTATTTTCTTGATGGCTTTTCAAATTATAACCAAATAGCTATAGCTCCAGAGGGTCAAGAGAATATCACATTTACTATAAATTTGGTCATATTTTATGATTATATTGAGAAAATTATGGAGATCTTTATGGATGAATTTTCAGTATTTGGTTCATCTTTTGACCGTTGTCTCCATAATTTAGATTTGATTTTGCAGCGGTGTGAGGATACTAATCTTGTGCTAAATTGGGAGAAATACCATTTTATGGTTCATGAAAGAATCGTCTTAGGGTACAAGATTTTTTTTTAAGGGAATTGAGGTGGACAAGGCAAAAATAGAAATTATCAAATGAATACCACCTCCAAACAATGTCAAGGGGATAAGAAATTTTCTTGGACACACTAGTTTTTATAGACATTTTATTAAAGATTTTTCTAAAATAGCAAAACCATTGTGTAATTTATTATGTAAAGATACCCCTTTTCAATTTGATGACAAGTGTTTAATTGCCTTGATAGGTTGAAGAAGGAATTGACTTCTGCACCAATTATAACTTCATCGGATTGGTCACTTCCATTTGAATTGATGTGTGATGCAAGCGATTATGTGGTTGGAGCGGTTTTAGGGCAAAGGAAGGGAGGAAGGATGCATGTCATCTATTATGCAAGCAAATTGCTAAACAAGACACAACTCAATTATGCAACCACGGAGAAAGAATTATTGGCAGTTATATTTGCTTTAGATAAATTTAGATCCTATTTTGTATGATCTAAAGTTATTATCTATCCGGACCATTCGACTCTTAAATATTTCCTTCATAAAAAAGATGCTAAATCTAGTCTAATCCGATGGATTTTCTTATTACAGGAATTTGATATTAAAATAAAGGATAAAAAGGGATCGGAGAATCTTGTGACAGTGTGAGGACCCGAATTTTTTACTTATTTTAATCTTATTTTAATGGCTTAATTAATTATTTACTCACCCGTTTTCTCTGAATATTTTATTCCAACCTCTTTATACTCAATTACATGGAACTATGACCTACAAGTATTTTAAAAGTGCCTTGATTCGAAAATTTATTTCTGAAAGCTCGTTTAGAGTGAATAGTGGATGCGCGTTTGGAGACAATAATCGATTCGAGAATACAATAAACTTGAAAAATTGGAGACTTGTACATTAGTCTTGAAATAGGTATTTTTATGTTTAAGTATTCAATTATTAGTTAGTGATACTATCATTATAAGAATTTCTTGGAAATTCCACTTTATCACGGACAAATCGGAAGTACGCATTTTAGCGCACGCGATTAATTGAGAAACTTTAGACCCTTATTTTTAGACCACTAAGAGTGAATAATAATAGTATGAATGGAAGTGCATTAGAGGTTTAGTGCACAAGTGAAATAAACTCGAAAGGAATCGAGCACAAAACTCGCTTGTGTGCACGCGAGGAGAGAGTTGACTTTTGAGGCATTCTTAGCCACATATTTTAGCTTCTCAAGGAAGCTTCATTTTTCATCAAACACACTCTCTCTCTTGCTCTAATCTGGCCGGCCATCCAAGGAGAAAAGATCCAAATTTCTTCATCAATTTCTTCTTCATTTCATCACTAAATCTTCACCAAATCACCCCAAAATTTACATACACTTTGCTAACCATATGGAGATCACCTCAAGCTAGGAAAAGAGCTTCATCTCATGGTTTTTCTTTAGCTCCAAGGGACCGAAATTTTCTGCCTTGCTCATCTAAAGAGGTAATGAACGATCAACCTCAAAAATCTTAGTTTATGGAAGTTATCTTGCACTTGTGAGCTTATAAATTCATATGGGTAGCTTTATATTGTTGGAAATTTTATGTGTGGGCTCTATGAAATCCCACTATGGCTTGATGGACTGATTTAATGAGATTTGATGTTGTTTATGTTGGATTAGTATTTAATCTAGTGGAAATGAGTTGTATTGTTGAAGAAAGTTCAAAGGAAGTGAAGAGGAAAATTTTACCCGTTCTGCCCTTGCCATTGCCATGACCCTTAGTGCATTTTTTTGTGGTCAAATTGACCTTTTTTGATGTAAATGTGTAATATAGGTTGTGTATAAAGTTTCCTCAAAAATTTACATGATTTGGATGAGCAAATGTTGAGATTTTGAAATTCTACCAAAACTGGAATTTTGTCCTGTATTGCTCTGGCAGTAATTTTGTTTCAGCCATAACATTTTGTTCCGACGTCAAAATCGAGTTTCATTTGTGGCACTAGAAACTAGACATTCCTAGTTTTTCAATGGTATAAAATGCATGCCCTGATTCTACCTGAGTGATCCGTACCACCCTTGTAAAGTTGCCCGTTTTGTTTCGCGTCTGTACTAGAAGCCCTGTTTTGAACTGCAACTTGATACTCAAATATGAGCTAGTTGTGGACAGAATTTTAAAATGATTCCTTCTAAAAAATTGTAGCCTTATGAATTTAGTTTTCAACTCCACTGATCACACTCAATTCTGAGTTGAATTGAGTGAGATGTGGCCAAATTTCAGAACTGTCTTCGTGAAAGAAAACCCTAATTCTAGACTGATTTTTAGCTAATCTTGATTTGGGACTTGTTGTTTCGAAATTCTTGGTGTTAATCAACTATCAAACACATCTTGGATGTTTCTTAGATATTGTCTACACAAATGGACCGTATTTGAGAAGATTTCATTGGCCAAATGTTTAGAAAAGGAAAATTTACGTACGAGGCAGATTTGCCTTGGAAATTCTTGGAACTTTAGTGGCTTTGTTAACTGACCTTCCGTATGAATTTTTGCATGAAATTTGACAGAGGAATAACCCTTTTATGGTAGGGTAATACTACCAAATTTGGTGCCATTCCAAGTCCTTCTCGATGCCCAACAGATGTCCCAAAGTCTGCTTTTCAAATCTGGAAAACTTTTCCTTTTCTCTTGGCCGAATGGTCAAATCTGATTTGGGGAGTTATATTTCAAAAATTGTGATGTTCATTACCTTTAAATTGTTTAGTGGATGTTTATGGACTCTTGGTTTTGAAAATGGAGTGATTTAGAATTGATTTCATTGCACAAAATGTTTGCAAGCAAAAGAAAAGTGAGAAGGCAGATTAGCCTTGAAATATTTCTTGAACTTTGGTTGTTTTAATGACTACCTTCCCATGGGAATTTTTGCTTGAAACTTGGTAGAAATGTTGTTCACACATGGAGGATTTAGTGTACCAATTTTGGTGTATTTCTAATGCCAAATCGATGGCCAAATGATATTTCAAAGATAGTCTTTAAATCTGGAAAATGACTGAACAGTTTGCGAAATGTGACCAACTTTGGACTGATATCTCTCGATACTCAAAACTTCGATTCCTGTTCCACCTATTGTGTTTTAAACTTTGATTGTAACTCTAATTGAGTTCCAAATTTTAGAGGCTAGTTCGCATTGTGTGAATTTTGCCGAATTTCCAAACTTTGCCGAAAATCAACCCAAAACTGTCTTAATGGTCCAAAACAGCCACTTTGAGCCACATTTTGAATGTCATCCCTTTGGAATCATGGAAAAGTGTCTTCTAGGAACTTTTAGTACTTTGGAAATAGTTTCCAACGGTACCAAGTTTTCCAATTTTGCACTTACTGAGAGTGAGATACAATTTTTCAAAGACCACTTGATAAATCTGAAATTTCCGAACTTAAGGGAAATTGAGGGTTTCTAACTCTCCATTTTCCTTCCATATCACTCCAACGTTTTGCACTTGATTTTTAAAGAGGAAAATCAGATCTCTCTTGTACTTTTAAAACCCTGCTTTTGAGTCTAGATTTACGAGTAAGTAAAGGTCGTACTCGTGAAATTTTCTTAGATTGTACAGGTGTGCAATCTTTCTTGATAATTAGGGGTTTTAAGTGATGTTGAGTGATAGTTCATTATTAATTGCTCAGGCACTCAAGAGGTCCTTCAAGAGGATCTCACGGGAGACGTCTAAAACAAACGCTTGTGCATTGCTACTTGAATTATTTGGTGAGTGTCAAGTACATGAATATTTGAAAATTATGTGAATTGCTCATTATGAAATGGATGGGTTATAACTGCTGAGTCGAGTGTGTACTTTATCGAATGCATTCTCAATAAAATAAATTGTAATTGAATTACCTGAATTGAATTGCATTATATGCTATGGCTGTATATGTCGTTGGAGTGATTCTCCTCGATTCATAATTGAACTGTATAACTGCCGATTGGAGTGCGCTCATCGGTTTATAACGGTATTTGTCGATTGGACTGAATGTCATCAACCCTTACAATTATAATCGTATAATCGGGTCTCTGAACGATAGCATGTACCACACCGATTCGGGTGGGAGGTACCTCTCATGTCGTGTCAGAACCATAAACCTTTTTAAGTCGATTGGAGCGATGTCTCATCGACTACTGGGCGATAGTATGTACCACACCGATTTGGGTGGGAGGTACCTCTCATTCGACTCAGAACTATAAGCAAAGTATAAGTCGATTGAAGCGATGTCTCATCAACCACTGAGCGATAGTATGTACCACACCGATTCGGGTGAGAGGTACCTCTCATTCCACTCAGAACCATAAATGTATAATCGACCACTGAGCGATAGTATGTATCACACCGATTCGGGTGGGAGGTACCTCTCATTTGACTCAGAACCATAAATGGAATAAGTAAAGTTCTATAGACTTTTGGATTGAACTTTGGCAAAGCAAGTGAAAATGAGCTCCTAAGAGCTCCCGTATCCTTCTTGAATGTGTTTTGTGAATATTCGGGAATTGCTTGAATGTTATAGCTTTATCTCTCGTACCAGCTTTATTGCTACTTGAATTACCTGCTTGCATGATTTTTCTTGGCCTCACTGAGCGTCAGCTCATCTCATTAGTATTGTTTTCCTTAACAGGAGCCGAAATGGAGGGAATTATGGAGATGTCGATTTGATGGCCCTTTTGATTAGAATTTTGAATGTATTTGTTTAGACAACTTTTGGAAGCTGTATATTTTGGGAATGTAAGATATTGTTGGTAGCTTATGATGTAAGACTTGAACGATTATTAAGGAATTGACCTTCCTTCATATCTTCGACTTGTAGTATCGATTGGTTATTCTTAAGTTTGAATTGAATTTGTACCGAGTCCTGACGAGAGTTGGGCAGGCGTCTCGCGGATACCCTTGGATTCGCCCTTGGGAGAAGTGGGGGCATCACAGACATATCATCTTTCGAAGCTAGAATATATCCCTACAAATGATCAAATTCCAATTAAAGAGAATTTTTTGGATGAACTTGTCCTAACAATTATCAATTCTCCATGGTATGCGGATTTTGCTAATTATTTGGTAAGTGAAGTAATGCTAAAGGGTTTAAATTTTCATCAAAAGAAGAAATTCTTGCATGATGTCAAAAGTTACTTTTGGGAGGAACAGTTGCTATATAAGTATTGTGCTAATGGTATGATACGTAGATGTATTCCCAAGAATGAGGTACGTGATATTTTATATCATTGTCATAATTTAGAAAAGGGTGGTCATTTTAGTACTTAAAAAATCATAGTTACGGTGTGGCAATCGAGATTTTATTGGCCGACCATGTATTGAGATGTTAGAGAATATGTTAAAAGTTGTGATCCTTGTCAAAGAACCGCAAATATTTCTAAAAAAAAAATGAAATGCCCTTAACTACCTTCATAGAAGTTGAGTTATTTGATGTATAGAGTATGGATTTTATGGGACCATTTCATAATTTTTTAATAATAGGTACATCTTAGTAGTTGTAGACTATGTTTCTAAATGGATAGAAGCAATTGCTTCACCTACTAATGATATTAAGGTGGTACTTCGGTTTTTTAAGAAGAACATTTTTAGTAGATTCGGTATCCCGAGAGTTATAGTAAGTGATGAAAGAAATATTTTTATAATAAACAACTTGATTCCTTATTGCTTAAATATGGTTGTAGACACAAAACATCGCTCCCATACCATCCTTAAGCAAATGAACAAGCAGAGTTAGCAAATCAGGAAATCAAGCCCATCTTGGAGAAAATGGTGAACAAATCGAGAAAAGATTGGACAAGAAAACTCGATGAAACACTTTGAACTTATCGGACGACATTTAAAACACCTTTAGGAATGTCATCGTATCGATTAGTTTATGAAAAAACTTGCCATTTACTTGTTGAGGTTGAACATAAGACATATTAGACTATTAAAGCAATTAATATGGATTTTAATCTTGCAGGTGAAAGAAGATTACTTGAGTTGAGCGAATTAGACGAACACCGACTTCATGCTTATAAGAATGCCAAAATTTATAAAGATAAGGTCAAATATTGGCATGATAAGCATATTATCCCTAAACAATTTGAGATGGGGCATAAAGTGCTTCTACACAACTCATGCCAAAGATTGTTTTCAGAAAAACTTAAGTCGAGATGATCGGAACCATTGAAGTTACTCAAGTCTTTACTTATGGAGTAGTTGAGGTGGTTAATGTAAGAAATGAGCAGTTCAAGATCAATGAATAAAGATTAAAATCTTACATGGCGGGTGAAATCATCCCCAAGGGACTTATATGTCCTTTGGGTGATTCTTCTTCAACCTAAGGAGCCGAGGTTTTTGAATCGAGCCAACGACTATAAACAAAAGCACTAATTGGGAGGCAACCCAATGTTTTTATTGTATATGTTAATTTGATGTGATTTTGTGTTTAAAGTATGTATTTAAATTAGTTTTTTGTTTTTATATTGTAGGAATTCAAAATGGAAGCAAAGATGACCATTTGAGACAAAAAAGACGAATTTCGATCAAGGAACTCAACCATTCTATTTGAGCAAATGTTGCTTTTAATTCATTAGAAGGGGGTAAATGCATGTTTTGATCATTTTACATACGCGCATATTAATTATTTTCACAAAGAAATTATCCAGAATGCATTTTGAGCAATTGGGGCAAAAAATGTGATTTTTTGGAAAGTTAGCATTTTCTGCAGAAAAATTGCAGAAATTGAAAAACGTGGCATCAATACACGATCTAAAGTGGCTTTTCCCAAGCTGCATTTTCAATTCTGCGATTTTAAAGTAGAATACGTGAGTATCAGAAAAACGCGACTTGAAGTCGCGTATTCACTAAACTCGCGTATTGTCTTATATGAGTATAACACATAAAAAGCGAGTAAGCAAAATGCGACTTAAGGTCGCGTTTTCCTGAAGTCGTGTATTGCTCCTTGGTGTTAAAAATCAAAAATGTAGCCTGCATTGTTTGCTTTTTTTCCTCTTCTTAACCTGCGTATTCTTACCCCCACACAGATATCTTCACAAATAATCAATTTTACTCCATTTTCTTGTAAGAAATCATCAACCCAACATTATTTGACCTCGATAGAACCTTTTTAACCGATTAAAATCCAAGAAAAATATCCAAAAATTGGGTTTCAAGAGCCTGAGGGCTAGTGTTCTTAGTTCTTTAATTTTGCAATTGGAAATCAATTGGGGTGTTTTTGATAGGGTTTCTTTTTTTTTACATATTCTTCATCACCAAACATCATTCTACGTGATTGAGATAAGTTTCTTCATCAAATCGTTGAATTTTAGAAGTTGGTATTTTTCAAGTTCCTGAATTTTCTGATATCTTCTAATTTTGAATTTTTGATACCTTTTTTGGATGTTTATGGTCTCTAATATGCTTATTGAGATTATTTAAGCATGATTACATGTTCTAATGTTACAATTTGATGTCTATATGGTTGTTTAATTTTTAAGTTGCTATATTAGGATAAAATTAGAAAATTAGCCTAAAATGATATTGAGTTATTTTCATTGATGTTTTTGACTAAGAATTGGTTGGTTGATAATGTTTTCCCATGTACATTGTTGTTAGAGAGTAATTTTAATGGATTTTGTGAATTATGGGGATAATTTTTGCCTGACTAAGTTTATAGCTACATTTTGATTATTATTGCTAAATTATGCTTGCTATAAATATAATTATTGCTAAAATCACTAAATTAATCTTCATTGTCACCAATTTTAATAAATTGGTGATTTTGACAATTTTTGACAAATTTGACATTTTTGAAAAATTTAACGTCAAGTCTTATATGTCATAATTTTGTACATTTTAGGGCTTTCATTGCTTATTTATGACATTAAGATGTGCAATTATGGTTCATTGAGTCAATTGTGATCCCTACAATTGGAAGATAATCCTATAAAATGCCTACAGTTACTATAATTGGAAAGATTTTCTTTAGGCATTTTATAAGACTTAATTCTTGTGTACTGTGTAATGTGACCAATTTAGTATAAGCAGTTAATGATCTTTTCTTTCTTAGATACCATGGCAAGGGGAAAGCGACCTGTTGTTCGCAAACCTTCCTCCTCTAGCACTGAGGATAGTGAAGGGAGCGAGGAGACGGAGGTAAGTGAGGAAATCGAGGAAAGTGAAGAAGAGGAACTATCACCTTTGCCTCAACCTGCACCTAGCGACAATGGGGGAGCACTTCGCGTAGCGCCGAGGTTATAGTTTTTGATAATGCCAGATTTACATGTCTACAAAATCAACAGTGGCATGAAGCACATGCTAACCTAGAATTTATTTTTTAGAAACATGTTAGTTTGGAAATTGAGGTAGTTTATCAGATTTTTGAGGCGTTTAACCAATTTGATTGGGCACTGATTCTCATGTTGCCGACTTATTACTACTCGGACTTGGTGCGCGAGTTCTATGCCAATATTATCAACAAGGCAAGCCATAGGAGAGAGTTGGTGGACTCATGGGTGCGCATTAGTCGAATTTACTTGACTCGTAGTCTTCTCGCAAGCATTTTGGGGTGCAACAGCACGGGTCTAGTTGTTGATCAGAAGAAAGGGTTTGTTGCTCCAAATAAGAAATGGGATCCATCACACGCCATGTCTCGATTTGGTCTTGAGTACCAGCCATTCCGATCTTCAAGGAAGGAGAGATGGTCGCTAGTGTCTTCGACATTTGTCATCGCCTCATTATCTATATGATGGCACATAATCTGATCCCAAAGAAGATTGGCCATACGGAGATCTGAAAGAGCAACATTTATTTCTTAGATTATATGTTTCACAATAGAGAATCCTCTTTCGCTCATATCCCATTACCAAATATCATCATCAGTTACATAAGGTCGACGGTGAGATGATGAACTACTTCTTTCAAGCTTGCATTTCCCCACCTCCTCTCTTTGGTGTTTGAGCGGGTGGAAGTTAATTTGCAGGGAGTGGCTCGGGTATTTGTTCGCCCTAAAACCCAGTTATCGGTTTCTTCACTTCGAATCATGGGCATTACTATTGAGCACATTCCTCAGCCTACTCGAGAACGGCGACAGAAAGCCCGTCATGGCCAGGACGAAACTGGACGTTCCACTACTGCTCCTCCTCTACAGCATCAATCTAACTGGCAGAGGTTTTTTAGAAGTTTGGATGACATTGAATATCGGTTGGGAAGAATGGACACTTGTTTGGAGTGGATTGAATATCAATTGGGCATACCTCCACCTCACAATGATGATGATGATGAAGATGAAGATCATTGAAGTCAAGCCGGACTCTTCATGCTCTTTGTTTTTGTTTCCATTGTGCTTATTTTTAGTAGTTTTCTTTTCATCTTTTCTTTGTAGAATATTTAACTTGCACTTATCAGTTTCCATTTGGGGACTTATGGCAGCTTTAGTAGATCGTTGGTTGTCGATTGTAGATGGCTCGTGGCTTATGGTTGAAATGGATCTCAGCCATTTAAACTGGAGGGTAACTTGTTCTTATTTTCTTTACTTTCTTTCCCTACACATTGAGGACAATATGTATGTTAAGTGTGGGGGAGGAAATGTGTTAAGTAGTTACTTTTGTTCTGTGATTGCATGAAATATTTGGATTTGTTGTTGGAAATTATTGCCTATGCTTAAAATGTTGCTTTTTGGCTATTGCTGATAAGGAGTTTCATCCAGTTTTAAGGGGAAACTCTGTCAAAAATTTTTTCACAATTTTATCCAAATTTCAACTTTTAGCCCCAAATTTTTGCAATCTACTTCAATTAAGTTCACCAATGCATGACAATTAAGTCCCTTTTTATTTAATTTTCTCCTATTTAAGTGAGATAATTTCAAGTAACTTGACAATTCGATGTTCACTCAACTTGGAAGCAATTATAGCAATTATTTTGTGATTAGAATTATTACATGTGAGAAAGTATATCTTGTAAAATAGAGAAAATTATGCCTACAATTTTGCAAGAGAAATGAAATCTCTCATCCTACCTGCTTTTACATGTAATTGATTTATATAGTTGCTAAGGTGTTTTCTTCATTGTATCTATATTCTTGAGAGAGTTGTTCTGTGAGGACCCGAAAATTTTCTTATTTATCGAATATTACAAGTTTACTTAAATATTTATTTACTCATTTTCTCCGAATTATTTATTTTGACCATTTAAAAATCCATTTATATGGAACAATTCCTCTTTTATATTTTAAAGCGTTTTGTAGGAAAATTTAATTTTTGAAAATTCGTTTAGTTCGGAACAAAGAGTACACGTTTTCGAGGCTATACTTGGATTGGGAGTGTATTAATATTGGAGAATTAAAAATGATCAATAGTAGATAAAGAAAAGTTAATTGAGAAATTAAAGGTGAATGAGTTCTAAGTAAGTGTCTACCGCTTGCGTGTCGATAATATTTCGAAAGACGTGCTGATACAAATTTTTGGAGATTTGAGGAAGTAATACAAGACTCATGTGAAGATTCACAAAATTCATCTATTTTAAACTCTTAATTCAAGCTCATTTAATTATTTATTAGGCCAATTGCCCTGAATATTATTTTCTAACCTTTTTAGACCTAATTATATGGATTTATAGCTTAGTTATATTTTTAAAGTGACTTGTTTCAAAATTTAATTTTTGGAAGCTCGTTAAATAAAAATAGTGAATACGCGATTGGAGTCAATAATCGATTCGAGGATACAATAAGCTTGGAAAATTGGAGACTTGTACATTAGTCCTAAAATAGGTATTTTTTTATGTATAAGTGTTCAAAGGTTAGTTAGTTATATTACCGTTATAAGAACTTCTTAGAAATTTCACTATATCGCGCTTAAATTAGAAATACGCGTTTTACGCACGCGATTAATTGAGGAGCCTTAGACCATTATTTTGAGACTATTAAGAGTGAATAATAATAATATGAATGTAAGTGCATTAGAGGTTTTGTGCACTAGTGCAATAAACTCAAGAGGAATCGAGCACGAAACGCACGTGCATGTGCATTATTTTAGTGGACAACTTTGAGCAAATTTGAGCCACAAGTTTTAAGCCTACCTTAGAAGCTAATAACATCAGAATTTCCTTCCTCACATACACTCAAACAACCGAGCAACAAAGGAAGAACAAGACCAGAAAATTCCTCCACTCTTTCTCCTCAATTCCTTGCTCAAATTACCTCCAAATTTTACACATAACACTGAAATCACTTGGTGATCAAGATAAGCTAGGATAGGAGCTGCCTCTCACGGTTTTTCTCCAGCTCAAAGTGACCGAAATTTCTGTCTTAGCTCTTGTTTATCTCAACTCATATCTTTTGATGATTACAAAATAATTGGATGTTTCTAATACCTTTTGTAGAGATCCTTTAAGAAATGAACCAAACAGGTCTGTGGATTTAAAATAGAAACAGAAGATCAAAAAGAATGAAGTCTGCTGAGGATGATGTCGGACGCACAAAAGGAGAGTATCGGACGTCCGACATTCTTTGAGTATCTTCGGATGAATAAAGAACTCAGACTCGGACGTCCGAAGAAGACAAGCCAGGAGTTACTTGTTTACTGATCAGGATCGGACGCTCAACAACTGTGTATCGGACGTCCGACAAGTATTGCTGCTCTTCGGACGAATCACTCAAGATGCATCGGCCGTCCGAAGGAATTGAAGAAGAAAGTCCAAGAATGCATCCTACCCTCGGACGCATAAATACCAAGTATCGGATGTCCGACAGCACCAACGGCTAGTTGACTCTTCAGTTGCCTTCTACCCGTTGACAGCATTAATTGAAGAATTCTCTGGTCTCTTATAAATAGAACAAAGTCAACCACTTCAAGACAACTTTGTACAATAAGACTACATCAGATTGTGAGTGATTCAAGTGCTAGAATACTCAAAAGGAACATTTGTACTCTTTGTTTTGTGCAATCTTCGTGTAGTTTTTCAAGTGTGACACAGCTTCTTCAATAGTGTAGCATAGTGAGGGTTTGCGAGTGTTTGTAAAACTTCCTTGCTTGACCAAGTGTGGTTTGGGGCAAGAAGGAAATGATCCCTTCCTTGTACACAAAAGATTGGTTGCAAGTTTGTTCAACTTGAAGTAACTTGATATATAAAGGTGGTGTTCAAATTTCAGTTGTGTTTGAAGCCTGGTTTGTTTCTTTACTTTCATTTACTGCTTTTCTACATAAACTATTCCTCTCTTCATCTCACGAATATCTGTGCTCTTGTGCTATCTCGTTCATTGGGAGGTTTTTGAGAAAAGAAAGGTAATCTGTGAAAAAAGTGGACTATATTTTAGCAGTTCTTTGAAAGCCTAATTCACCCCCCCTCTTAGGTTGTCTTCGATCCTTACAATTGGTATTAGAGCTTGGTCTCCTAGAGATTAAGCTCTAACGGCTTGGAGTAAAGATGACAACCAGTCATGCTATGTTTGTTGAGGGGCAATCTGTTACTAGGCCTCCCATGTTTACTGGTTCCAATTATGTTAGTTGGAAAGAAAGAATGATTATCTTCTTGCAATCCATTGATATTGAGCTGTGGTTTATTGTGAATGAAGGACCGCATGATGCTAACTTTCTTGATGCAGAAACAGGGTTGTTGCGGTCAAAAACGAGAGCTGAGATGAATGCTCAAGATAGAACCAATATCACATTAAATGCTAAAGCCGTGAATGTTCTTTATAGTGCCTTAGACTCAAATGAGTCAATTAGAGTAAAAGGGTGCAAATCTGCCAAAGAAATGTGGGATAAGCTAAGAGAAATTCATGAGGGTAGTGACAACGTAAGAGAACAGAAAAAGTCCATTCTGGTCACCAAGTATGAATCTTTCAAGATGGAGCCTCATGAAAACATCGACAAAATGTATTGTAGATTTAATGATCTGATCAAGGATTTAGAGGTACTTGAGAAGGAGTACTCTCTAGGTGAAAAGAACAGAAAAATTCTGAATGCTCTATCAAAGGATTGGGAAAGCAAAGTGACTGCCATAGAGGAAGCCAAGGATCTAAATTCTTTATCCATTGAATCTCTGATTAACTCTCTAACCTCTTATGAACTGAAACTTAAATCTAAGATGCAGGAAGAAGAAGATACAAAAGGAAGGAAGAGTATTGCTCTGAAAGCCTCACAAGATGAAGATGAAACAGCCTCACTGGATGAAAATGACTTGGAAGGTGATGACAGTGATATTGCACTTATCACAAGAGGATTCAAAAAATTTCTCAATAAGAGAAGATTCAGGAAAAGCGGATCCAACAATTCCTTCCAGAATCAGACTAATGACTTCAGAAATAGAGGGAAACAAGAGTTCAACAAGAAGCAAAACGACAAATGTTTTGAATGTGGTCAATCTGGGCATTATGCAAATGAGTGTCCAATGAAGAAAAAGAAGGAAAACAAGATTGAACGAAAACCAAAGTTCAATAATTTTCAAATTACCTGGAATGATTGCAACTCAGAAGGCGAAGTTGAAGAAGAAGAGGAATCTGCTCAAGTGGCTTTCATGGCTATTGGAGATGAAGAGGTAACACAATACAACTCTCAAACCGATAGTGATAGTGAATCTGATGATGATGTTAATTCTTTTTTAGAAAAAATGCATAACAGATTGAAAGAATCCTATGTTAAAAACAAGGAACTGAAGCAGAAAATTAGCTTTTTAATACAAGACAATGCAAATCTTTTTCGACAAAACAAATGTCTTAAGTATGAAAATGACAACCTGAAAAGGACTGAGTTTGATGTGCTTGCTGGACTTTACAAAAAGAAAAATTACTGTGACATACTCAGGAGTGAGCAATGCAGCTTAAGAAAAAGGATGGATGACTTATGTCAATTGTTACATCATTTGAAACAGAACCATATTCAAAAGAATAACACTGTGCCTTATACTCATCAAATAAGACTGAACCATAATACAAATGAGTTTGCTATCCACAGAAGAAGGCAAGTCAGATTCATTAAACCTGTTCATTTGATTAATCCAATGTTAGTATGCAACTTTTGTTGTCAATCTGGTCACATGAATAGCAACTGTCATGTTAAGAAAAATATGAGGAATGGCATGAGATGCATGTGGGTAGTTAAACATAAGACTAACTCTCAAGGACCCAATATATAAAGGGTACCAAGTATTATCTTGTGGGTTTGTGTGTAGGTAAACCAGGATAACACTGCTAAAAAATCAAAATGGTTCATTGATAGTGGATGCTCAAGACATATGACTGGTGATGCATCACAATTCATTAAACTCAAGCAAAAAGCAAGTGGTAAGGTAACGTTTGGAGATGATAACAAAGCCAAGACTATTGGTATTGGCGATGTTGGTAAGAATGATCAAACTTTTATCCAAAATGTTCTTCTTGTTGACAATTTGAGCTACAATCTGTTAAGTGTTAGCCAGTTGTGTGACAGGAATCTGTTTGTATTGTTCAAAAAGTTTGAATGTCTCATATTTGACTCAAAGTTCAACATTGTTTTCAATGGAAAAAGAGTTAATGATGTCTATGTAGTTTTCCTTGAAAAAATTGATTCCTCTTATCTCAAATGTCTCAAAGTAGCAAATGAGGACCCATGGTTGTGGCATAGAAGGTTGTGTCACTTCAATATGGATTTGCTGAAAGAAATTTCTAAAAAGGAGCTTGTTAGAGGTCTTCCAAAAATTAGATTTGAAAAAGACAGAATTTGTGATGCTTGCCAATTTGGAAAACAAGTCAAGGTTTCTTTTAAACCTAAGAAATGTGTTTCTACTTCAAAACCACTTGAACTTCTGCACCTTGATCTGTTTGGTCCTACACAGACTGCAAGCCTTGGTGGTAAGAGATACTGTTTTGTGATTGTTGATGACTATTCCAGATATACTTGGGTGATATTCCTTGCTCATAAAGATGATGCCTTTAAGAATTTTACCTCATTATTTGCTAAAGTACAAAATCTGCTTGGCTTGAAAATTGTCAGAATTAGAAGTGATAATGGGACAGAATTCAAGTTCTGTGGTTTTCCAGAATTTTGTGATCATAATGGTATTACTCATGAATTCTCTATTGCTAGAGTCCCTCAACAAAATGGAGTTGTAGAAAGAAAAAATAGAACTCTCCAAGAGGCTGCTAGAACCATGCTTAGTGAATGCAATTTACCAAAATATTTTTGGGCTGAAGCCATAAACACAGCCTGTTATACCATGAATAGAGTTCTTCTAAGACCAATTTTGAACAAAACTTCCTATGAGCTCATGAATGACAAAAAGCCTGTTGTCGGTTATTTCAAAGTATTTGGTTGTAAATGTTTCATTTTGAATATCAAGGAACATCTTGGAAAGTTTGACAAGAAACCTGATGAGGGAATTTTCTTGGGATATTGTGAAAACAAAAGAGGTTTTAGAGTTTATAATCGTAGAACATTGATTATAGAGGAGGCTATACACATTACTTTTGATGAATCTAATGGTGACATCTCTATGAGTTGTGGTGAAGATGATGACACAGGTGTTCAAGAAGAACTGAAGAAGCTAGCAATCAATGATCATGACTCTGCCTCACCAGAAACTGACTCAAAGGATACTGATGCTCATGTAAATCCAGCTGAAGAAGTAAATAATAGAGATACCACTACTACTAATGATCTTCCAAGAGCCTGGAAATTTGCTCATAATCATCCCAGGGAACTTATAATTGGTGATCCTTCTGAAAAGGTCAGGACTCGTTCCTCTAGTCACCTGGTAGACAATCTTGCTTTTGTATCACATATTGAACCCAAAAATGTTGCTGATGCATTGAATGATGAGCACTGGATTTTAGCTATGGAAGAAGAGTTAATCCAATTTGATAGAAACAAAGTTTGGACCCTGGTTGCCAGACCACAAGGCCATCCTATCATTGGCACTAAATGGGTTTTTAGAAACAAAATGAATGATAAAGGGGAGATTGTTAGAAATAAGGCTAGACTGGTGGTTAAGGGATACACTCAAGAAGAGGGAATAGACTTTGATGAGTCTTTTGCACCAGTAGCCAGGCTGGAATCCATAAGAATGTTTTTAGCATTTGCATGTTTCAAGAATTTCAAATTATTTCAAATGGATGTTAAGAGTGCCTTCTTAAATGGATTTATAGATCAAGAAGTCTATGTTGACCAACCTCCTGGTTTTGAAAATGAATCTTATCCAGATCACGTGTTTAAACTATCAAAAGCTTTATATGGATTAAAGCAAGCTCCTAGAGCATGGTATGAACGTCTGAGTGGATTTTTGATTGAAAATGGTTTTAAAAGAGGCATTGTAGACACTACACTTTTTACAAAACAAAGCTCACGAGATCTTTTGATTGTGCAAATATATGTGGATGATATCATATTTGGTGCTACTAATGAAAAATTGTGCAAGGACTTTTCCATCATCATGCAAAAAGAATTTGAAATGAGCATGATGAGAGAACAGAACTTCTTCCTTGGACTCCAAGTGATTCAAACCCAAGATGGAACATTTATAAATCAAACAAAATATACCAAGGAGTTGCTGAAAAGATTCGGAATGGAGGATTCAAAGCCTGTTGGGACACCTATGTGCACATCTACCAAACTTGACAAGGATGAAGAAGGTACAAAAGTTGAGGAGAAGAAGTACAGATGTATGATTGGAAGTTTACTTTATTTAACTGCTAGTAGGCCTGACATCATGTTTGCTGTGTGTTTATGTGCTCGTTTTCAATCCTGTCCAAAAGAATCACACTTGAATGCGGTAAAAAGAATCTTAAGATATCTTAAAGGAACCTTAAATTATGGCTTGTGGTATCCAAAATGTCATGAACTTCCTTTGTGTGGATTCTCTGATGCTGACTTTGGTGGCTGTAAAATAGATAGAAAAAGTACTACTGGCATATGCAACTTTCTTGGAAATTGCTTGGTCTCTTGGTTTAGTAAAAAACAAAATGCTATCTCACTGTCCACTACTGAAGCTGAATATGTTGCTGCTGGTGCTTGCTGTGCTCAATTGCTATGGATGAAAAACACATTAAATGATTTCGGTTTAGTATATGAATGTGTACCCATGTACTGTGACAACACTAGTGCAATCAATTTAACAAAAAATCCCATTCAACACTCTAGGACTAAGCACATTGATATAAAGCATCATTTCATTCGCGATCTTGTTTCAAAGGGGGTAATCCGTGTTGAGTTTGTTTGTTCTAAAGAACAGATCGCTGATATCCTCACAAAAGCTCTTCCGTTAGATCAATTTGTGTCCTTGAGGACAAAATTGGGTGTTTCAGAAAAAATGCTCTAAGTCTTATTTCTAGTCAATCTTTATCGGACGTCCAATAAATTGGAACGGACGTCCGACAGTGTTCTTCATCCAAGTTCCAGAAAAACCCTGGTTCGGACGGTTGTGTCGGACGCATCACTTCGTTCGGACGTCCGACACTAAAAAAATGTGTCGTATAAGGCAGTTACCCATTCTTCTTAATTCATTCTCCTCCATAAGACTCGAACGCGACCTTTCAGTTTCTCTAAAATTTGAAATTCAAATTCCTCCCTCCTCAAACCAAGTTCCGAGAAATTGACTCAACCAACTCTATTACACCTCTCCTGCTCATTAACCACTCATAAAAAGCACTCCTAACACCCAACTACCCCAAAATTCCCAATTTACTCACGGAACCCTAACTTCATATAACCTTCTCTTTGCGGCATTTTAGTGCACTCTTGTTGGCTTTTACTGTTTTTTTTTCTCTATACACAACGTTCTGCATCAAAAATCATATCCACATTGCATCATGGTTAGAATTAGGGGAGGATCTACTAGTGCCGGACGGTCTTTTAGGCTTAGGGATGAAGACATTGAAATTGTTGATCCACCTCCTGTGACACCTAAAAAGAAGAAAGTGACCCGTGGTGGCAAAGTGAAGCAGACTGCTCGAAGAAAATTGGTTACTCCAACTGCTGAATCATCTGATGAACAAACGGAAGGGCAGATCTCTGAAGGGAACATTGCTGGTGGAAATGAGGAACCAGAGCAGGCTACCCAAGGTGATGAAACTGCCATAAGGTCTTCTAGTAAAAGAAAAAGGACTGCAAAGGGGAAGAGAACTCCCCAATCCAAGGAAAAGCAATCTGCTGATCCCTCTGTTGATCAGCAGAATGAAGAAAACACTACTGAGAGTTAGCCAACACCTGAACCCTCCATCAGGAAGTCTCCAAGGACAAGGACTGAGACTCAAAATGTTGGTGCATCTGTCACCCAAACCTCAAAAAAGACACGTTCTGGGAAGAATCCAGTATCTCAGCCTGAACCTGAACCTGTTCCTCTACCAAAGTTCATCGATGATGAAGCCAGAGATAGATTTGAGCTAGTCTCTCAAAAAGGGTTCATCACCCAAAGGCTCATCATTCCCTTTGAATTTCGTAAGCTTGATCTTGAACCTGTCATCAATCTATTTGAATTCCAGAAATGGACTCATCTTCTGACCATTCCTAATGTTTTTTATCCTGACATGCTTTATCAATTCTTTGCTAATCTTAGAAAGGGTAGAGTACACACTGAACTCATCTCTAGGGTCAACTCTGTAGACATCATGTTAACTCCTGACATTGTGAATTCTATTCTGAAAACTAGCATTGAAACTGGTTTCAAAGGAAAAATTGCCAATTTCTTTTCGTATGAGGAATTTCCTTCTGCCTATCATCATTTTTACAATGCTAAACTCATGACCTATTTTCAAACCACATTCAATACTCCTGCTGAGGCAAGACTGGATAATCTTAGTCCTCAGAACTTGATCATCTTCACCATCATTTCAAATCTGTTAGTGCCAACTGATGGCCACAGAACAGATGCAAACAAAATGGAACTCTATCTGTTCTACTGCTTTGTTGAAAAAATTCGCATTGACTTTGGATTTGTAATGTGCAAGTTTTTGCTCAAAATTAGCACTGACAGCCGTAGGAAGCTCTCTTATGGCAGATTTCTGACCCCTATCTTTGCCCATTTTGAAATTCCATTCTCTAGAAAATCTCCCAAAGACAGTGCTTCATCCATCTTCTCAAAAGCTTATGTTGAACGAAAGAACTTAAAATTTTTTTGAAGGCCATTGGTGCTATAAGGAAACTGTTGCTGAGTCTAGAAGGAAGAATCTTCATGAAATCCCTGTCACTCCTAGGACTCCTCATGATCAGTCAGACCTTGTCTCTCCTTTCACCATTCATCCTAGGAAGTCTGCTAGCAGATCCTTTGCATCCAATTCTGAAGTCATTTCCTTGCTTGAAGACCTCAAGCAGCATGTCTTGCTTGTTGAAGAAGGTCTCATGATGACCATGACCTCTGACCAAAAATCCTCCTTCATTGAAAAAAGAAACCTTCTTGTCCATCCAATACCTAAGAGCAATGTAAATGAGCCAAGAACTGAGCCCACAGTGATGAGAACATGAAGATTTGCATGGATTCCTTTCATTTTACAAGTCTTCACATTCTAATGATGGTTGATGGTGCAATCGGGCTCGAGAATCATTGAAGATCCAAATTTTCCAAATTTTAATTGGCTTCCAAATCTTGATTGGTATCTTGATTGATTTCCAAATCTTGATTGATATCTTGATTGATTTCCAAATTGAGAGTTAAGTAAGTCGCTTGAATTAGGGAATAAAGGCTAAGGTCATGTTGACCATAGTTAAGCCAATTGAGTCAGTTAGTTCCCTATTCTAATTAAATTAGAGTTTTAGAGAAGTAGTTAATTACTTCCAAATTTATTTAGGAAGTTGTGTCAAGTCAAATAAGGAAGCTTGTATTGTTTCCAATTTAGATTAGGGTTTTGAGTCTTGTAAGGCTATAAATAGCCAACTTTATTTAATTATTGAAAAGACAATTATGAGATGAATAAAAATTGAGAGTTTTCTCTTTCTTGTTCCTTTGGGAGCGTTCCTTGATACAAAGTGAGTTGTATCTCCTTTGTTCAAGTTTCGGCTTATCAATTCAAGACCATGTTGAATTGTGGCGCCTTCTACACTTGCCTGAGGTTCACTAATTCGTTTGGTTACGGGTTGAGATAATATCAACAAGTTCGTAGTCACGGGGATTAGAGGGGTCGTAAGGTCTTTCCATCTTTGTATCCATAACCTGGTCAAGATAGATCCTTCCGCTGCCTGATCGATTCGGTTCTTCAAGACAGGTTCTTGTTGGGTCGAGTTCGTATCATCTGGTATCAGAGCTTCGGCTCTTGATTCAGGTTAATATCCTTTTTCTTTTCTTATTTGTCTATTTTTTTTTCTATCGAAACCCTAGCCGCCTTTCAATTTTAAAAGAAAAAAATTTTTTGATTCTTGTTTTTTTTTTTATTTTATCACTTGAGTCTAACCTACCCCCTTGATTGATCGAGGTTGGAATTTCTTGGTGTCGTTCTTGAAAACAGGTTTTTCAAGGGTTTAACTCCCATTAAATTTCTTCCAAGTGAAGTCCTAACCTTGCATCGAGTCGTCAATAGCAAAAAAAAATACTGTTCACAGCGGTACTGTTCATCGGAACTGTTCACACTGTATCAGTACTGTTCATCGCCGCAACTGTAGCAGTACTGTTCATCGACTGTAGCAGTACTATTCATCCGAAAATTATTATTATTATTTTTTTTTTCTCTTTTTTCCCCATACCTTGTGGTTGTTTCTTGTTGTTCTTGCTTCTTGTAGTTGGCTTGATAATTTCTTGAAGTTCTTGGATTACATATAACATTCTCCAAGTTATTCCTTTGTAAACAAGCACTCGATTTGAGGACAAATCGTCTTTCAAGAGGAGGGGAATGATGAGAACATGAAGATTTGCATGGATTCCTTTCATTTTACAAGTCTTCACATTCTAATGATGGTTGATGGTGCAATCGGGCTCGAGAATCATTGAAGATCCAAATTTTTCAAATTTTAATTGGCTTCCAAATCTTGATTGGTATCTTGATTGATTTCCAAATCTTGATTGATATCTTGATTGATTTCCAAATTGAGAGTTAAGTAAGTCGCTTGAATTAGGGAATAAAGGCTAAGGTCATGTTGACCATAGTTAAGCCAATTGAGTCAGTTAGTTCCCTATTCTAATTAAATTAGAGTTTTAGAGAAGTAGTTAATTACTTCCAAATTTATTTAGGAAGTTGTGTCAAGTCAAATAAGGAAGCTTGTATTGTTTCCAATTTAGATTAGGGTTTTGAGTCTTGTAAGGCTATAAATAGCCAACTTTATTTAATTATTGAAAAGACAATTATGAGATGAATAAAAATTGAGAGTTTTCTCTTTCTTGTTCCTTTGGGAGCGTTCCTTGATACACTTGCCTGAGGTTCACTAATTCGTTTGGTTACGGGTTGAGATAATATCAACAAGTTCGTAGTCACGGGGATTAGAGGGGTCGTAAGGTCTTTCCATCTTTGTATCCATAACCTGGTCAAGATAGATCCTTCCGCTGCCTGATCGATTCGGTTCTTCAAGACAGGTTCTTGTTGGGTCGAGTTCGTATCACACAGGACCAACTACTGGTGCTGAGACTACACGAGCTTCTAGTTCTCAACCCAAGGATAAAGGCAAGGCTCCAGCAACTGAGGAATCAGATGAAGATGGTGATGAAGAAACTGAAGAAGAAGAGGATCCTGCACAGTATCGTCTGGCAAGGAGAAGGCCTGGATCATCTAAAATCACCATCTAGGCACTACTAAGTCATTGCACCTTTATCTAGGACTATAGTTTATCTTTTGCATTGTACTTTTGTATTAAGTGCTGGACACATGGTCTGTACAACTGGATATTTTCTTTACTGCTTATGAATGTTATAACTAAGTATTTTGTTATGAATGATATAATTGGTTATGTGTTTGTGCAATTTGCTGGTTGAATGAATGTTTCTGATTGATATCTGCTCAATGATTGATTCCAAACTGTGATGTGCATTGTAAATGATATTGTTTCTAATGAGATGCATTGCTGTGATGTATACTGCTTCGAAATCTTGTGATGACAAAAAGGGGGAGAATTGGTATATTGGAATTGGATTTGGTTTAACACTGATGGTATAGAGTAACTAGTTAGGGGGAGTCAGTCTCAGGGGGAGTTAAGTTGGATCAGCACTGATGATGTGGATTGCGTTTCTTTCCTGTATACTACTCGTGCACTTCGTTAGGGGAAGCTATTATATTTTGCTCTATCCAATTGTTTTGTCATCATCAAAAAGGGGGAGATTGTTTATCTCAACTCATATCTTTTGATGATTACAAAACAATTGGATGTTTCTAATACCTTTTGTAGAGATCCTTTTCAGAAATGAACCAAACAGGTCTGTGGATTTAAAGTAGAAAAAGAAGATAAAAAAGAATGAAGTCTGCTGAGGATGATGTCGGACGCACAAAAGGAGAGTATCGGACGTCCGACATTCTTTGAGTATCTTCGGACGAATAAAGAACTCAGACTCGGACGTCCGAAGAAGACAAGCCAGGAGTTACTTGTTTACTGATCAGGATCGGACGCTCAACAACTGTGTATCGGACGTCCGACAAGTATTGCTGCTCTTCGGACGAATCACTCAGGATGCATCAGCCGTCCGAAGGAATTGAAGAAGAAAGTCCAAGAATGCATCCTACCCTCGGACGCATAAATACCAAGTATCGGACGTCCGACAGCACCAACGGCTAGTTGACTCTTCAGTTGCTTTCTACCCGTTGACAGCATTAATTGAAGAATTCTCTGGTCTCTTATAAATAGAACAAAGTCAACCACTTCAAGACAACTTTGTACAACAAGACTCCATCAGATTGTGAGTGATTCAAGTGCTAGAATACTCAAAAGGAACATTTGTACTCTTTGTTTTGTGCAATCTTCGTGTAGTTTTTCAAGTGTGACACAGCTTCTTCAATAGTGTAGCATAGTGAGGGTTTGCGAGTGTTTGTAAAACTTCCTTACTTGACCAAGTGTGGTTTGGGGCAAGAAGGAAGTGATCCCTTCCTTGTACACAAAAGATTGGTTGCAAGTTTGTTCAACTTGAAGTAACTTGATATATAAAGGTGGTGTTCAAACCTCAGTTGTGTTTGAAGCCTGGTTTGTTTCTTTACTTTCATTTACTGCTTTTCTACATAAACTATTCCTCTCTTCATCTCACGAATATCTGTGCTCTTGTGCTATCTCGTTCATTGGGAGGTTTTTGAGAAAAGAAAGGTAATCTGTGAAAAAAGTGGACTATATTTTAGCAGTTCTTTGAAAGCCTAATTCACCCCCCCTCTTAGGTTGTCTTCGATCCTTACAGCTCTCTAAGAAAGTAAGTAATGATCAACCACTTAATTCTTGATTTATGGAAGATAGATTACACTCATGAGCTCTTGGATTCTCATGGGCAGCTTTAACTTGTTAAAGGATTGGTGAGTGGGCTCTATGAAATCCCACAATGACTTTGATGATCTGATTTGATAAGATTAGATGTTAATTGTGTTGATTAAGTGTTAATTTAGTAGAGTTAAGTGATAAAAGTGAAAAGGAAGTCAAATGAGGGGTTGCATGTGAAGGTGCCGATTCTGCCCTGCCATTTTCGTGCATTTTAGTGTACTTTCTTGAAGTGAAATTGACTTGTTTCTGATGTAAATGTGTAATATAGGTTGTGTGTAAAGTTTCCTCAAGATGTTACGTGATTTGGGTGAGTGCATGTTGAGATTTAGAAAATTTGCCAAACTGGAAAATGATTCCCGTCACTACCAGACAGTCATCTTGTTTCGGCTATAATTCATCGCTCCGATGTCAGAATCGAGTGCCGTTTGTTGTACTAAAAACTAAACATTCCCAGCTTTCATTTGGTATAAAATGCACACTCTGGTTCCTCTCGAGCGAGCCAAACCATTCGTTTAAAAATTGCTGTCCTGTTTCGTTTGTCACTGGGAGGCAGATTATGAACTGCGATTTGATGCTCCTGTATGAGTTAGTTATGGACAGATTTTGAGAATGGTTTCTTCTAAGAAAATATAACCTTATGAGTCTTGTTTCTAACACCACAAACCACACTCAATTCTGAGTTGAATTGAGTGATTTATGATCGAAATTCAAAACTGACTTTGTGAACGAAAACAGTGTTTTGGACAGATTTGAAACTATGTATGGTTTGGGACTTGTTATCCGAAGCTTCTTAGTGTAAATCATCTATCGAATGTACCTTGGACACATTTTGGACATTTTCTACTGGAATGAACCATGTTTGAGATATCCCTTGACAAAATGTTTGGAAATAGAAAACAAAAAGCTCAAGGCAGTTTTGCCTTAGGATTTTTCGAAAATTTGGTTGTTTGGTTGATTACCTTCCCGAAGGTATTTATCCATGAAATTTGGTAGAGATATAGTCCTTATATGGTAGTATCATACTGCTAATTGTGGTGCTAATCCGATTCCATTTCATTGCCTAACTAAATTTCCAAAATGCATGACTTGACTTTAGAAAACCCTTGTTTAACAAGGAAATTTGAGTAACTTTGAGCTACCATATCTTGTTGCTCAAAACCTCAATTCTCATTCTGCTTGTTCTATTCTAAACTTGGATTGCAACTCTAATAGATTTTCAAATTTCAAAGACTAGTTCGAATTGAACGAATTTTGCCGAATTTCCAAATTTGGCCAAAAACCAACCCCGAAAGCTGTCTTCATGTTCAAAACAGTAACTTTGAGCCAATGTTTTAATACTTTCCGTCTGGAATCATGGAAAAGTGTATTCTATGAACTTTTAGTATCTTGGAAGAGGTTTCCAACGGTACCAAGTTTTCCAATTTTTGACTTGTAAAGCGTGAGATACGATTTTTCTAATGTATCGTATCAAAACTGAAATCTTCCGAATTCCAAGGAAATGGAGTTTTTCAAGTACTCCTTATTCCTTCGATATTACTTGAATGTTTTATACTTGATTTCCAAGATGAAAACTAAATTTCTCTTGTACTTTGAAACCCCACTTGAGAGTCTCGATTTAGGATAATTTGGGCTCGTTTCACGAGACTTTCTAAGATTGTACTATGGTACGATCTTCTTTAATAGTGGGGGTTTGTGAATGATAGTCTATTATTATTTGTTCAGGCGCACACGAGGACCTTCAAGAGGATCCCACAGTGAATGTCTAAAGCTCCGAGGGACATTTCTTCCTCATTACTTATATTGGTGAGTGTCAAGTGTATGAATACTTGATACAAATTTAATTGTTATGATTGTTTGGAGATTTTGAAAATAGAGGCGGGTGTGTACTTTACCGCACTCATTTTTATTTGAAATAAATGACTCATGATTCAAATGTACTAAATGAATTATGAATGACTTAATTGAATGAAATGAGATGATTGAATGATTGAATGAAATGAAATAGTATGCTATGGCTGCATACGTCGTTGGAGTGAATCTCCTCGACTCTCAAATGTAAATGGGGGACGCCCAAACTCATAGGCCGACCTTGGACTCGAGCCGACATGGGCTTGGTTGGGAACCTTGGCGAGCCATGAGATAATGAAGCTCGACCTAATGAGAGGTCTTGCTTGGAATACTCGTGGAGTATCGCCTTATAAATGTTTTGCGGGCTCGGGAGGTGCACGGTGGATGGAGGGAAGTAAGTGGTGATCTACGGAATGGAAATATGGACCCGGTTGACGGAGTGTCATCGCGGGAAGGTATACGAATGACATCGGCAGAGCGAGTGGAACTTAGCTCCTGAGAGCTACTATATCCTTGAATTGTTTCTGTTTACTTTTCCCGCTCGAATTGTTATTTATTGCAATATTGTTGCTCTATTTGTTAAATTGGGATTGTTACTTGAACAATGTGCTTGCATGTGTGTTCTTGGCCTCACGAGCGTTTTGCTCACCCTGTAGATTTATTTTTCTTAACAGGATGGAACATGGACTGAACTTGGAGAAACCCCTTTTGGTGTACTTCTAGCTTAGGGTTTCTAATGTAATTTGGACTAGATCTCTTATTGATTGTACTTTTGGGAATCTAATGTATGATTTGGGTATTTGATGTACCTGGATGTTGTATATTTTGGGAACTTGATGAAAGGGTTGGATAATCGTTATATATATTGTTAAGTTTGGAAGTTTTCCGCACTTTCTTACTTATCTAGTGTTGTTGAATAGTATTTGCATTAAGCTTGAACGAAAATTGCTTGAGTCCTGGCGAGAGTTGGGCAGGTGTTCCGCGGATACCCTTTGGTTCGCCTTAGGGAGAAGTGGGGGCGTCACATGTTCATCAAAAGAAAAAAACAAATAACAAAAAAGAGAAAGAAAAAACTTCAATAAATTCCAGTACTAAGTAATTGGGAGTTTTCATTTGAAAATGTCGACTTTCGCGTAAAAAGGTATTGGAATTAAGGAGAAATAAGTGAACTACGGAGTACTTAGGGATCTTCATCTAAAAATATTGATTTTTGCTTTAAAAGACACTTTCATCTTTTTAAGAATGAATAAAGGAAAAATAAAGTGAATAGTTCCCTCTTAAATCTCATAAGTTAGCATATTTCAATTCAAAGGAAGAAACTCTGAGGTGATAATATAGGTTAGTTATTTGTGAGAGTAAGTGAGATAGAGAGACTGACTTTGTTATGTGGAATCTTGGGTATAATTGTCTCTCTTTTACCTGATATAATGAGTAATGAGGGTAATAGGAATGGTTGCATAATGAAAGCTTGCTGATTTGAGAGAAGGATTGAATTTCAAATTCACTTAATTCGTCTCACCTCAAATCATTGCTGGGTTATTTTTCTTATTACTTGATGACAAGTAATGATTTAAGTGTGAAGGAATTTGATAAGTGTTTATTATTAATATTATTAAGTAGTATTTTGTGCTTATTTTTTATGCAACTTAGGATGATTTAATTTGTAACTTGCTCCCTAAGTTTTTTAATTTTGTGAATTTCATTTGAGCAACTTAATGTGCAAATGTTGGTTATATTTGTAGGAATGGAGAAGAGTTATTAAATATTGGATCAAGTAGGACACACTTCAAATCCATTAGAGCTTGATTTAACGATAACTTGGAAAGAAAGTCGGTTATTCAAGGCAATTGTTCTTGAAGCCATGTATGAACTCAATTGAAGACATCTTGTTTTGAGCCTTAGAATTGAATTGGAGAAGAAAAGAAGCAAGAAAACGTATTTGAAGACAATACGCGACCTTAGAAAACACCAGTGAAAGTCACATATTGCAGGTCGTGTATTGTGCACAGATTTTCTGCAACTTGTTCTGCAACTTGCTGTGTTTTCACATTACTTTCCAACTCAATTCCAGCCTAGAATTTCAGCTACATAAGTTCAAGAGACCCTAGGATAGTGGAATGGAAGTTTTATGTCTTTTCATTGAACACTTTTTGACTTTCTTAACATTATATATGCAAGAATCATTAGACAAGAAAGGAGTTAGTCATTAGAAAGAGTTCTTATCAGATTTTAGCATTTAGAGTTTAGTTTTAGTTTTTTCTTGTTCTTCTGTGATTACCCGCCCCCCCTAGGGCATACCCAAGGGTTTGGCAGACTGCCTACCCAACTCTCACCAGGATTCACTCATTATTTCAATCAACTCTCAAGATTAACCATTCAATCCTCCAAAAATAACATTTAAGTTCTACAATTCAACCAAAATACAAACTTATTTACAACCCAAAAGCCAAATGTAAGATACAATATCAAATGTCAAAATACATTCTATCTACCAAAGGTATAAGTACAAGAGGGTTAGACACACTAATTCACACTTAATTGCTCCGGCCTCCACTCCTGTAAGGAACATAAAAGTAAAGGATTGAGTTAAAAGCCCAGCGAAGTTCCCAAACAAGCATCAAGTAGGTAAAACATAGAAATATTACATTTAACACTTTACACAGTAATAAACAGTCATTCAAGAAATAAACATTCAATCATTGGAAAGATACGTGCTCACTTGGAGCCATTCATTTAGCCATTCAGTCTCCAACCATTTTTCTTATTCCTCCGACATTTGAAAACATTTAACAGTGAAAACTCCTTCAGTGTTCATTTCATTCATTCATTTCAATCATTGCATTGTATTCACTAGCCAGTTCTCCACCAGACTTTATGGTTATACTCGAGTATACCAAACACTGTTCCAAGGTCACCAGCCGTCCGACCGAAACCGCTTCTGGCTCGAGTCGACTGGCAACGAAAGGCAAGGGCCTAGTTCAGCCAAAAGCTTACATTCATGCACAAGTAACGTTCAATCATTTGATCATTGAAAATTCGCATTCACTAAGGTCGAGTGCGATAAAATACACACTCGCCCATTGAAAATCCATTTAACAATCATTGAGAAGCGTTTAACATTCAAGCAAACATTTATAACATTCCACATAATCATTGGAAGCACAACATGCAAGGAACACTCACCGATATCAGTAGAGTAAATGTCAAAAGTTCGTCTTCGAGTTATACTCGTGCTCACCGACAAATCCTAAGAACAACCAAGATAAAAATATTATAGTCCAACCATCCAAAGGTTAAGCAAACAAAGTTCGCATATTAGGTTCAACTATGAGCCACAAGCCTATACAAGATGGCCTCTCAAACACACATGGTTCAAGGAAAAATTTGGTAGCACAAGTCAAGGAAAAATCTAAATGTATCCTAAAATGAGGAGAGAAATTTAACCATCCAAAATCTCACCAAAATAAGGTTTAAAACCCAGAAAATGTTTTCCAAAGTTTTCCAAGTCCCACTCAATCCATTTGATAAAAATTTCAGCTTTGGTGACATTTTCTGAAAAGGTATAACTTGAGTTTCGTAAGTCAAAAAATCACAAATTTACACCATTAGAAAATAGACTCTAACCACTAACATACTTTAGAAGACATCTTCATGAAATTCAACTTATAGGCTAGTCAAATTTTAGTTCAAACTCACTGCTGTCTCATGTGCAAAGACAAAACAGTCATGGTTTTTCAAGAAACTTTGCAAATTTGTTGTTATTTATAGGAGTTGAACCAAACTCGGAATTTTATATCATTGAAGGCTTATAAGTCTAGTTTCAAAAGCAACAAACGGAACTCAATTCCGACTTTCCTATACAAAGTTATAGTCAATTTCCCAAAACTATGCAGGGCTTCCTACGAAAATTTTTCAGCAAACTATTAGTTTGAAAAACTAGGTTTTCTTTTCTTAAACCTCTTTGTTTTGGCTCAAAACTAACACAAATGCAAAGAAATATCTTGTAACAAGTGTTTTGAGTAAAATCATATGCAAGAGGAAGACAAAAATGCCCTAAATTCACACCTCAATATCACTTCCACTCACATGAACTACAGGAAAGAAAAAGAGCCAGCATCTCCCCTGTTTTTTCCTAATTTTTCCCTTCAATTCCAAAGCTGAAGTTTCACAGGAAAGCAGCTCCAACAAGTCCACAAAATATAAACTACAAAGAGGTCCTTATTTCAACCACAAAACTAACTAATTTAAGTATATATCTAGCACATACACATCATAACCCTAAGTTGGAAATTTAAGTCCTAGGCTGGAATTTGACGCCAAGAGTAAGAAATCCTTTAAGTGAAGCTAAAAATACATGTATAAGTTGGAAAATCCTCATGGCAACCCAAAATTTCATAGCAAAGCTAAAAAATAATCATTTCATGGCTGGAAAATATGAATCCAAGCTAGAAAAGTTTCACCAACTTCACAACCCATGAAATCTTCCATAAAACTTCCATATTCAAGTAATATATCCACTAAAATGCAAGATTAAAGGGGAAAAGTAGTTCCTTACCAAGATTACCTTCAATCCCTAAGAAGAGTAGCAAATCACAGCTTTCTTCCTCAAAATCATACCACACCAAACTCCTTCCTTCCTTGTTGCAACCTTTTATGGATGGATTTAGGGTTTGAGGTTGATTTTCCCACAAAATCAAGCTAGAAAGCAAAATAGAACTTGAAGAGTTTTCTCTCTTTTCTTCCCTTAGAGGTTCGGCCACAAGGTGTAAAGAAAGTGATGGATTTTTCTTCAATTTTTCAAGATAAAGGCAAAGGATAGTCTTGGTCAAAGTTGGGTTTGATGGTTGACAGGTGTCAAAATCCAATTCCATTCCTATCTCTTTGTCTCTCTTGTGTTTCTTATAGCTAATCCATCTTGTGTTTCTCTAATACACTCTTAACACTTTTAATCACATAACTTCTCTAGTACCACACTCGTTCTTGTCCACCAAATGTAACACACATATTTCACTAGTCGGTCAAACTACCTTAATACTCTATAAAACTTAACATGAGCTAAAATATAAAAGGAAAATGATAAGAATCTTGATTCAACTAATAAAATCACTATGAAATTAAGGCAAGCAAAGTAAAATTAAAAGAAAATATAAATTATTTTTTCAAAATAGGAGAAAATTTGAAATTATTTTCGGGTCCTCACACTCTCTCCCCCTTAAGAAAATTTTGTCCTCGAAATTTTTACCTTCCATTGTCTCAAATGACTCTGGAGCCTATTGCTTGTCTATGGCGTATACCCGCGTTAGCACTCTTGGTCTATTCCCTCTTTCATTAGCTTGTCTAGAGGTAGTTTTATCCCCTTATTGAGCATTATTTCCCTGTTACTGCTTCCTTGGGCAGTTGCTAATTTGATGGTCGATATTCCCACTAACCAAGCATTTTCGCCCATTTACCCAGTATTCATTCTCAATATGATTTGTCTTTCTACAATATCCACAGACCAAGCGAGGAGGCACTATTCGACTCTCTTGAGGAATTCCCTCTTGTTGCCCTTTTCCTACTTGACTTCCTCTTGTTGAACCTTTTTCTAGTGTTCCTAATGTCCGTGGTGGATAAGGTGAATGGTTCGCTCTTTTTACTTTGGAAGGCATTGCATTTTCTCTAAATTCCTCATGTGTACTACTAGGTAAACTCCTCTTGCGTGCGTGGAAAGCTTTTACTTGTGCCTTTGCATTCTCAATCCTTTGAACTTTATCAAGAGCTTCCGTAAAAGTATTAACTTGAACCGCCGCTAAAGCTTCTTGGATCTCCAAATTCAATCCTTGTGTAAACAATCTCACTCTCCTTCGCTCCGGAACCACCAATTCAGGAGCAAATTTAGACAGTTTAGTGAATTACATTTCATACTCAGCCATCTCAGGGTTCCCTGATGTAACCTAATAAAATTGTCCTCTTTCTTCTTTTGGACCAAAGGTGGGAGGTATTTTTCATTAAACTCCTTTATAAAATTCACTCAAGTCCATGCAGTCTGTTCTCTCTCCCACTTTGCCCTAATAACATTCCACCATGCCCGGACCGGTCCTTTGAATTGAAATATAGCAAAGTTTACTTGTCTTTCTTTCATATAGTTCAAAGCTGCAAAGATATTAACCATCGTCTCCAACCAATGCACAGCTATCTCCGAATCAGGCCCTCCAAAGAACTTTAGTGGCAAAAACTTTTGAAAACGCTCTAGGGCCCTATCCTCGCCTATCTCAAGGTTCCTAGACTGATTCACTAGAGTTTGGCTTTGTTGCTCTACCAATCGCGTTAAGATATTGGTCATTTGTTGTATCGCCGTCAATATTTGGTTCTCTACTTCGACCCTCAGTCCACGGTCTTGCTCGGCCGCTGCTTCTCTTTCATTCCTTGGTTCTTACGATTCCCTAGCCTCATGTCCTCGACCAGCTCCACGTTCATGACTACGTCTTCCATCCATACCCTTCTTTCCCTCTCTTTCTTTTTTGTCAAAATAGGCTATATAGTACATAAATAAAATAACTTGACTAAAGTGGCAAGATAATGACATTTTCAAATCTCAAAGCCAAAGATAAGAAAACATGTTTAGTATATTTATAACACACCAAGTTCTTACATCAAATCACAAAGATACTGTACATATCACCTGATCAAATTCAAGTACACAAGACAAAAGCAAGTACCATACATATTAGCATTGACATGTCACGAACAAAATACATACAGTAGCAATATAGTTGCAAAATAAGGAAAATGACATGTCGTCCTCGAAATTCTAATTTTTGTTCACAAAAACTCAAGTCTACAACCTCCAATTTACTCATGGTCATTGTCAAAGATATACCCAAAAGATACTACGGTTACTTACCCCCATAGTATCCTTTCCATTATCAATTGGAGCGGTCATCCTACGTTCACCAAAAGACTATATACAAGATTAGAATCCAAACCCTTTTCTCCAAAACTTCCATACCGAATCCAAATCTCTCAATCTAGACAAGATAGGAATCAAAGCCAAATCCCTACTTTTACATCAAGGGGTAGGTATCAAGGAAGCATAGGCAAAGGTAGTCAATCAAGAACCAAATTAAAAGGAGATAGGTCTGCAGTACTAGCTTCTCCAACATGCAAACAATCTAACTACCAGCCATAGAAACCCTAACCAACCAATTACTGGATTAGTCCATTATAGCACTTATCGATCTATTCTCTTCAATCAGTTCAATTCCTAGGTCACATATTAAAATCTTTCATGCGTTAACCTTTTCCATTCACATCTACCTCAAAGACATTCGTGATGTCGACTCTCATCTAAATGCCCTCAACTCTTGAGTACTCGGGTACAAGAATCCAAAATAAGATGATTCATAACTCGATTCGGGCGGTCCCAAGAGTAAATCACCTATATTAGAGATTCCTACCTGACGTACATATCTATCTTCTCCAAGTATCATGATAAAGGTTTTATGCCTACAACAATCATGATTCACAGTTTATGTTCAAGAAAAGTACCTAGTGCTTTACACTCATTCATGTAATCGGTACCATAACACCACTTGTCCCAAGTTCATCCCACGTAGAGACCACGCTAGACGGCTCTGATACCACCTGTGACGACCCATCCCCCTAGGGCGTACCTAAGGGTTTGGCGGACCGCCTGCCCAACTCTCATCGGGACTCACTCATTACTTCAATCAACTCTCAAGATTAACCATTCAATCCTTCAAAAATAACATTTAAGTCTATTAATCTCCGTTCTTAGCTTTTGATGATTACAAAACAAATGAATGTTACTAATATCTCCTCAAAGACCTTTTCAGAAATGAAGTAAATCAGGTTCAAAGATGAAATTGTTGCTGAAGCTGTCGAACGCACGTAAAGACTGGATCGGACGCCCGACAATCATTGAGCAGCTTCAGACGCATGAATAATTCCATCACCGGACGTCCGAAAGAATTAAAACATTTCCCTAAACTCACTGACCTCGATCGGACGTAAAACATGAAAGCACCGGACGTCCGTTAATCTGCGCAACACTTCGGACGCAGAGCATTGGAGGTACCGGACGTCCGAAAGGATTGAAGAAAATTTCTCAATTTTATTATCTGCTTTCGGATGCAAACTATGAAGGTATCAGACGTCTGAATGAATTAAAGAAAATGTCTTTTGCTTACTGCCTGCTGTCGGACATAAGAAACAAGATCACCGAACGTCCGACACCACCAACGGCTAGTTGACTTTTCAACTGCTTTCTATCCGTTGGAAGCATTAATGGAGGAACTTTTTGGTCCCATATAAATAGATCAAAGTCAACCACTTCAAGACAACTTTTGCACATTGAGGCTACAAAAGATCAAGAGCAATTTTAGTGAGAAAACTTTCTCAAAAGAAGATTTGTACTCTTAGTTGTGTGAATCTTGTATAAACTTTTCTTGTGTGAGTAAATTACTTCAATAGTATAGTTTTGTGAGGGTTATCCGAGTGATAGTAAAACTTTCTAACTTGACCAAGTGTAACTTAGGGTAAGGAGGAAGTGATCCTTCCTTTGTACACAAAGATTGGTTGTAATTGATCAACTAGAAGAAGCTTGCTTTATAAAGTGATATTCAAACTCAAGAGGAGTTTGAAATTTGGTTTGCTACTCTATCTCTTGTATTTATTATCTTGCAATATAAATTGTTCATCTCTTCTACTCACGAGCATTCGTGCTTTCTCATTAATTGTTCCATTGTGTGGTCATCTAGAAAAGAGGGTAAATTTCATATTTAACCAAAAAATATCTCATAACTTGGTTAGTTTTTAATTTACCTAATTCACCCCCCTCTTAGGTTGTCTTTGATCCTTACAATTGGTATCAGACCTTGGTCTCCTAGAGATTAAGTTCAATCGATTTTGGAGTAAAAAATGACAACTAACAATGCCATATTTTTTGAAGGACAATCTGTCACTAGACCCCCAATATTTAATGGATCCAATTATGTGAGTTGGAAGGAAAGAATGATTATCTTCTTGCAATCTATTGATATTGAACTGTGGTTTATTGTTAATGAAGATTCATATGATGCCTCTATTATTGATGAAGTCACTCATAGACCAAGACCAAAATCAGAAATGAGTTGACTGGTGATGATAGAACCCATCTCACTTTGAATGCCAAGGTTATGAATGTCTTATACAGTGCTTTAGATTCAAATGAATCTATTAGAGTCAAAAGCTGTAGATCCGCTAAAGAGATTTGGGATAAGTTTAGAGAAATTCATGAAGGGAGTGAAAATGTGAGAAAACAAAAGAAATCCATCCTAATCACCAAGTATGAATCATTAACGATGGAACCTCATGAAAACATTGGTAAGATGTATTGTAGATTCAATAATTTCATTAAAGACTTAGAAGTGCTAGAAAAGGAATACTCCCTAGGTGAGAAAACAGAAAAATTTTGAATGCCTTGACCAAAAATTGGGAGAGTGTGAGGCCCCAGTCCGTTCGTAAGCTGATATGAGAGTTATTCGTTAATCGGTGAGGTGGTTTCGGGTTTTTATCGCCCGCCTTTTCTACATTTTTCATTTTTGGAAATTTTTCCCAGATAATTTTCCTGAGTAAATATAGATTTTAGATGAGTTTTCAAGTATCGGGTAGGTTTTGAGAAATTAAGAACGTATATCGGACGTGGGACCCACTAGTGCGAAAAGTTCGGAAAAATTCGGCCAATAAGATTAAATTTCGGATACTGTGAAAAATTTATCGGGTGTTAGGAGATAAGTAGAGGAGGTGATTTGATTGATGTGAGAGAGAAAAGAAAAGATAAGATTGCATTTAAGAGGTGACAAGTGTCACCTTCTTAGTGGTTCCAAGTTAAGATTTACTATTCCAATTTTTGACTTTTTTTGACCAAAAGGTAAATATCTTAAAAATGGCTCAAAAATTCACCATTTCTTCTCCTTGGTGGCCGGCCCTCTTGTGCTAAGAAAGGAAGAAAACTTCTTCAATTTTCAAGTCCCAACTAGCTCAAATCACCCAAAAATACTTGCTTCCATCTATTTCTACTCCATAAAATCTCTCTAGTTGGTGTTAGTGGTTGGTTTGGTGAAGTTTTTGGAAGAGCTAAGGTGTTCCACAACTTCCTCTCTCTTGTTTTCTTGGTAAGTGGTGATTGACTACCCTCCTATACCTTATGCAGCTTAGGTTATGCTTATTAGTGATTAAAGTGCTGAAATTTCTGATTTTTATCTTGGTTTGAAGTGATTTGGTGAAGTTTTTATTTTATTGATGATTTTTCTGGTTTAATTGGATTATGATGGTGTGGTTGTTTATGATGATTGGCAATGGCCTATAATGACACTAGTAGGTGTGAATTGTTGATAATTGCAATCAATTTTGGATTTGGAAGAATTTCTGGAAAATTAGGGTTCTTGGTTGAACATTCTGTCCGAAATTTTAGGTCATAGATAGAAGCCGAATTGGACTTTGCTCAAAACATGAAAGTTGTAGGTATTGATGAGGTTGAAGTGCCTGCAAAATTTCAGGGCATTTGGAGTAGTATAGAGTGAGTTATGCCGTTTTTACTGTTGCTGTTTTTGGTGAACAGAATGTCCGAACTGCAATAGTAATTGTCTGTTTTGAATGGAATTGGTTTGGATTTTGTTGTTGGTGTCTTCTGATGAAATGTATCTTGATGTCTTAGCTTTCATATGCCTTTGGAATCAATGCTTTTGGACCTGTATAGACTGACTTGGACTGATTACAGTTTTGTGTGATTTGGGAACCTGCAATGACGATTCTGGTTTGGTTTTCTGCATATTTGACTTAGTTGTGCTAGGATTTGGATTGAGAGGCCTTCTTCATTGTTGTAGCCCCTTAAGTCCTGGATATCCCTGTAAATTTTCAGGATTAACGGAGTGGTATAACCTGAGTTATAAACGAAATACTCAGACCTGTTTTGACCGTCAAATTCTGTTCTGTTCTTATATCCGGACAGTTTGCGACTGGAACTTTGGCTTCACGTTTGACTAGGTTACAAGCTGTTTGGGCTTGTGACCAAAACACCAAACTTATAGCTCTATATCAGAGCTTTCTAACGCCCTTGGAATTTCATGAATCGGATTTATATAACCTGAGATATAGCCGAGCAAATAAGGCCTGCCCGTGAAAATGACCATTTTCTGGTCAGATTTGTTTTGGTCCTGATGACCAACTTCCGTTCCGAATTTGGATTTCCGACCTTCATGAAAGTTGTTCCATTTGGAATGAACTATCTAACTACCAATTTTCAGGTCTTTTGCCCATGTGTAGAATAGAAAACAGTTTGCACGTAAAACTGACCATTTGTGCATTGGCCAGATTTCGTATGTGATTGTGTTTGGTTCATTTGGGGCTGAAGCCTCCAGTTTCAGTTCTGGATGTTTTCATAACAATTGTTGTTCATCCTTTAAGCTTCGATATGGCATCTCATACGCCTTAATCCGATATTCATAGCTCAACTTATGAGTAAACTAGAAACGAGTGTCAAATTTGCCGTTTCCGCTAACGGCCGTTTCCGTTTTCGTCCGTCATATGTACGTGCGCGCGTGCAGTTTTTGCCGTTTTGTTTGTTTGAGGCACGATAGTAGCCGTTTACGATATTATGTGACACAATCTCCTATTTCAGACGGTGGTGAGCTGGGCGGATCTGGTGGGGTCCACTACTAGCTGTTCATTTCGATCCGACTTCGTGTTTTTGCTATTTCAGATTCTGAGCAAGTATTCAGGCCAGTTTGGTGTGTTTTCTTTGCTATGTGTTTGAGATATGTGAAAAGGGTACTTAGGCGAGGGTGTACTTTATCGCACTCGACCTAAACCCTAATTTGAATGTTTAATTGTACTTGGCACATGTATATGAACCTTTTGGAACCAAAACCCTTGAGCTTGTGGCTCGGGGCGACTTTCGAGTAAAGTTTGTGAAGTTTGCAAAGTTTGTGAGTTCGTGGGCCCGATCTAAGACCTGTATGGACTATTCGAGCCGGTTAGGGCTTGGTCGAAATCAGTCCAACTTAGTCTGAGGTCACCAAGTTTCTAGGTTCATGTTATGAACCAATTTTGTGAATCGGTTCACCGAGAAGGTCACCAAGTTTGTGACCCGAGCTTGTGACTCAAGCTCAAGTTTGTGATTTCGTTCGCCCGGGCAAGTTTGTGAGGTGACTGGCCAGTGAGGGTGATAAGGTGTCGGTGGGTGTACAAGTGAAGTTCTACGGACCATTGAGTGTGGTCGACGGAGTGTCGGCAGGAGATCACGCATGACATATGAATTGGCTTTGGAGCCACCTGTATCCTTATTATGTGATGTTACTTTTCTGCTTTTGCTTTACTCTTACTGTGTAACTGTTGTTACGTGAAATTTATGCTTTCGCCCCTGTTTACTTACTAAGCATATAGCTTACCCCGTTCCATTTATTTTCCTTAGCAGGGGCCGACGCGGGGACTTTTGGCTCGTATACTAGTATAGGTAGATTGGCTTGTATAATAGTTGAACAGTTAGGATGTTTGTTTTTATTTTGGTGATTTGTATAAGGACCCTTCTTAGGGTCTACCTTTTGCTGGTTATTGTTATAGTATATTAGAGCGGTTTGGCTTGATGCTTTGAAGATGTACTTTTGGTGGTTGTATATATTATGAATCGTGTTCTTGTGGCTTAGAAGAGTTTTATTGCTTTAAGTTTTGAGTCCTGGCGCGAGCTAGGCAGGCGGCCCGCCGATACCCTTGGGTTCGCCCTAGGGAGAAGTGGGGTCGTCACAGTTGGTATCAGAGCGCCTAGGTTAGAGGACTTGGGCAATTGTGGGACATACGTGATAGGTTCATTAGGATTACGTGATTCTCTTTAAGTTGAATGATATAGTTTAAGTTGAAATGTCGGTTAACTAACGAATTAATGTTTATAGGTATGGATCCGGGCAGTTCTAGCGGCGTGGGACCGGGACCGAGACCTCCGAGTGGGAGGGGCTCGGATGACCGGGTGCTGCGTAAGCGGGCGATCCGCTATCGGAGGAGGCTTGGGGAGCCCTATACTTTGTATTCTCCCTTCGGCCAGGTGTCGCGCCGACCCTGTGCGTGCTGGTATACCTATATCTATCCTGACGAGGTTGTCTTAGCGTTGGATGATGAGCGTTATCACCTAGACCAGACGGTCGAGACTTTGCGGGCGCAGCTGGCGGAGGCTAGAGAGTTTAGCCGCTGGCAGGCGTTGCGCGTTAGAGACCTGGAGCGGGATCTCCGAGACACACACCAGCACCTCTTCGCTATGAAGAGGCAGCTCAGGGAGAGGGCCCGGAGTATCACGTTTGATTGTGGGGTCTTACTAGATATGGCCGCGGAGGCACCCCCACGAGCTACCGGGCCAGAGCAGATAGGTGAGATAGGTACTTTAGGTTCCGTAGGGAACCGGGGCCCTAGGGGAGGCGTTTAGGGTCGCTTTCGTATTTTGATTAGCTGGCAGATTACTTTTGTTAGAACTGGCCTGGCTAATTTCTTTTGTTATCTGGTTGGTTGACTAGATTTTTGGAGCCGGAGTGCTCGTGTGTATATTGGGTTTTGACCCGACTGGAGGTCGGGTAATTTGTATATCTTTTGGTGTGACTTTGTATTGTACCTATCCTTTGCGTGCCTTTCGTGTATCTGTTCTGTGTTTTGTGTTTTCGTGTATCCTTTACGGCAGGTTTCGAAGGTACGCTTTGACCACGGATTGAATTTCGAGGACGAAATTGTCCTAAGTGGGGGAGATTGTGAGGCCCCAGTCCGTTCGTAAGCTGATATGAGAGTTATTCGTTAATCGGTGAGGTGGTTTCGGGTTTTTATCGCCCGCCTTTTCTACATTTTTCATTTTTGGAAATTTTTCCCAGATAATTTTCCTGAGTAAATATAGGTTTTAGATGAGTTTTCAAGTATCGGATAGGTTTTGAGAAATTAAGAACGTATATCGGACGTGGGACCCACTAGTACGAAAAGTTCGGAAAAATTCGGCCAATAAGATTAAATTTCGGATACTGTGAAAAATTTATCGGGTGTTAGGAGATAAGTAGAGGAGGTGATTTGATTGATGTGAGAGAGAAAAGAAAAGATAAGATTGCATTTAAGAGGTGACAAGTGTCACCTTCTTAGTGGTTCCAAGTTAAGATTTACTATTCCAATTTTTGACTTTTTTTGACCAAAAGGTAAATATCTTAAAAATTGCTCAAAAATTCACCATTTCTTCTCCTTGGTGGCCGGCCCTCTTGTGCTAAGAAAGGAAGAAAACTTCTTCAATTTTCAAGTCCCAACTAGCTCAAATCACCCAAAAATACTTGCTTCCATCTATTTCTACTCCATAAAATCTCTCTAGTTGGTGTTAGTGGTTGGTTTGGTGAAGTTTTTGGAAGAGCTAAGGTGTTCCACAACTTCCTCTCTCTTGTTTTCTTGGTAAGTGGTGATTGACTACCCTCCTATACCTTATGCAGCTTAGGTTATGCTTATTAGTGATTAAAGTGCTGAAATTTCTGATTTTTATCTTGGTTTGAAGTGATTTGGTGAAGTTTTTATTTTATTGATGATTTTTCTGGTTTAATTGGATTATGATGGTGTGGTTGTTTATGATGATTGGCAATGGCCTATAATGACACTAGTAGGTGTGAATTGTTGATAATTGCAATCAATTTTGGATTTGGAAGAATTTCTGGAAAATTAGGGTTCTTGGTTGAACATTCTGTCCGAAATTTTAGGTCATAGATAGAAGCCGAATTGGACTTTGCTCAAAACATGAAAGTTGTAGGTATTGATGAGGTTGAAGTGCCTGCAAAATTTCAGGGCATTTGGAGTAGTATAGAGTGAGTTATGCCGTTTTTACTGTTGCTGTTTTTGGTGAACAGAATGTCCGAACTGCAATAGTAATTGTCTGTTTTGAATGGAATTGGTTTGGATTTTGTTGTTGGTGTCTTCTGATGAAATGTATCTTGATGTCTTAGCTTTCATATGCCTTTGGAATCAATGCTTTTGGACCTGTATAGACTGACTTGGACTGATTACAGTTTTGTGTGATTTGGGAACCTGCAATGACGATTCTGGTTTGGTTTTCTGCATATTTGACTTAGTTGTGCTAGGATTTGGATTGAGAGGCCTTCTTCATTGTTGTAGCCCCTTAAGTCCTGGATATCCCTGTAAATTTTCAGGATTAACGGAGTGGTATAACCTGAGTTATAAACGAAATACTCAGACCTGTTTTGACCGTCAAATTCTGTTCTGTTCTTATATCCGGACAGTTTGCGACTGGAACTTTGGCTTCACGTTTGACTAGGTTACAAGCTGTTTGGGCTTGTGACCAAAACACCAAACTTATAGCTCTATATCAGAGCTTTCTAACGCCCTTGGAATTTCATGAATCGGATTTATAGAACCTGAGATATAGCCGAGCAAATAAGGCCTGCCCGTGAAAATGACCATTTTCTGGTCAGATTTGTTTTGGTCCTGATGACCAACTTCCGTTCCGAATTTGGATTTCCGACCTTCATGAAAGTTGTTCCATTTGGAATGAACTATCTAACTACCAATTTTCAGGTCTTTTGCCCATGTGTAGAATAGAAAACAGTTTGCACGCAAAACTGACCATTTGTGCATTGGCCAGATTTCGTATGTGATTGTGTTTGGTTCATTTGGGGCTGAAGCCTCCAGTTTCAGTTCTGGATGTCTTCATAACAATTGTTGTTCATCCTTTAAGCTTCGATATGGCATCTCATACGCCTTAATCCGATATTCATAGCTCAACTTATGAGTAAACTAGAAACGAGTGTCAAATTTGCCGTTTCCGCTAACGGCCGTTTCCGTTTTCGTCCGTCATATGTACGTGCGCGCGTGCAGTTTTTGCCGTTTTGTTTGTTTGAGGCACGATAGTAGCCGTTTACGATATTATGTGACACAATCTCCTATTTCAGACGGTGGTGAGCTGGGCGGATCTGGTGGGGTCCACTACTAGCTGTTCATTTCGATCCGACTTCGTGTTTTTGCTATTTCAGATTCTGAGCAAGTATTCAGGCCAGTTTGGTGTGTTTTCTTTGCTATGTGTTTGAGATATGTGAAAAGGGTACTTAGGCGAGGGTGTACTTTATCGCACTCGACCTAAACCCTAATTTGAATGTTTAATTGTACTTGGCACATGTATATGAACCTTTTGGAACCAAAACCCTTGAGCTTGTGGCTCGGGGCGACTTTCGAGTAAAGTTTGTGAAGTTTGCAAAGTTTGTGAGTTCGTGGGCCCGATCTAAGACCTGTATGGACTATTCGAGCCGGTTAGGGCTTGGTCGAAATCAGTCCAACTTAGTCTGAGGTCACCAAGTTTCTAGGTTCATGTTATGAACCAATTTTGTGAATCGGTTCACCGAGAAGGTCACCAAGTTTGTGACCCGAGCTTGTGACTCAAGCTCAAGTTTGTGATTTCGTTCGCCCGGGCAAGTTTGTGAGGTGACTGGCCAGTGAGGGTGATAAGGTGTCGGTGGGTGTACAAGTGAAGTTCTACGGACCATTGAGTGTGGTCGACGGAGTGTCGGCAGGAGATCACGCATGGCATATGAATTGGCTTTGGAGCCACCTGTATCCTTATTATGTGATGTTACTTTTCTGCTTTTGCTTTACTCTTACTGTGTAACTGTTGTTACGTGAAATTTATGCTTTCGCCCCTGTTTACTTACTAAGCATATAGCTTACCCCGTTCCATTTATTTTCCTTAGCAGGGGCCGACGCGGGGACTTTTGGCTCGTATACTAGTATAGGTAGATTGGCTTGTATAATAGTTGAACAGTTAGGATGTTTGTTTTTATTTTGGTGATTTGTATAAGGACCCTTCTTAGGGTCTACCTTTTGCTGGTTATTGTTATAGTATATTAGAGCGGTTTGGCTTGATGCTTTGAAGATGTACTTTTGGTGGTTGTATATATTATGAATCGTGTTCTTGTGGCTTAGAAGAGTTTTATTGCTTTAAGTTTTGAGTCCTGGCGCGAGCTAGGCAGGCGGCCCGCCGATACCCTTGGGTTCGCCCTAGGGAGAAGTGGGGTCGTCACAGTTGGTATCAGAGCGCCTAGGTTAGAGGACTTGGGCAATTGTGGGACATACGTGATAGGTTCATTAGGATTACGTGATTCTCTTTAAGTTGAATGATATAGTTTAAGTTGAAATGTCGGTTAACTAACGAATTAATGTTTATAGGTATGGATCCGGGCAGTTCTAGCGGCGTGGGACCGGGACCGAGACCTCCGAGTGGGAGGGGCTCGGATGACCGGGTGCTGCGTAAGCGGGCGATCCGCTATCGGAGGAGGCTTGGGGAGCCCTATACTTTGTATTCTCCCTTCGGCCAGGTGTCGCGCCGACCCTGTGCGTGCTGGTATACCTATATCTATCCTGACGAGGTTGTCTTAGCGTTGGATGATGAGCGTTATCACCTAGACCAGACGGTCGAGACTTTGCGGGCGCAGCTGGCGGAGGCTAGAGAGTTTAGCCGCTGGCAGGCGTTGCGCGTTAGAGACCTGGAGCGGGATCTCCGAGACACACACCAGCACCTCTTCGCTATGAAGAGGCAGCTCAGGGAGAGGGCCCGGAGTATCACGTTTGATTGTGGGGTCTTACTAGATATGGCCGCGGAGGCACCCCCACGAGCTACCGGGCCAGAGCAGATAGGTGAGATAGGTACTTTAGGTTCCGTAGGGAACCGGGGCCCTAGGGGAGGCGTTTAGGGTCGCTTTCGTATTTTGATTAGCTGGCAGATTAGTTTTGTTAGAACTGGCCTGGCTAATTTCTTTTGTTATCTGGTTGGTTGACTAGATTTTTGGAGCCGGAGTGCTCGTGTGTATATTGGGTTTTGACCCGACTGGAGGTCGGGTAATTTGTATATCTTTTGGTGTGACTTTGTATTGTACCTATCCTTTGCGTGCCTTTCGTGTATCTGTTCTGTGTTTTGTGTTTTCGTGTATCCTTTACGGCAGGTTTCGAAGGTACGCTTTGACCACGGATTGAATTTCGAGGACGAAATTGTCCTAAGTGGGGGAGATTGTGAGGCCCCAGTCCGTTCGTAAGCTGATATGAGAGTTATTCGTTAATCGGTGAGGTGGTTTCGGGTTTTTATCGCCCGCCTTTTCTACATTTTTCATTTTTGGAAATTTTTCCCAGATAATTTTCCTGAGTAAATATAGGTTTTAGATGAGTTTTCAAGTATCGGATAGGTTTTGAGAAATTAAGAACGTATATCGGACGTGGGACCCACTAGTACGAAAAGTTCGGAAAAATTCGGCCAATAAGATTAAATTTCGGATACTGTGAAAAATTTATCGGGTGTTAGGAGATAAGTAGAGGAGGTGATTTGATTGATGTGAGAGAGAAAAGAAAAGATAAGATTGCATTTAAGAGGTGACAAGTGTCACCTTCTTAGTGGTTCCAAGTTAAGATTTACTATTCCAATTTTTGACTTTTTTTGACCAAAAGGTAAATATCTTAAAAATGGCTCAAAAATTCACCATTTCTTCTCCTTGGTGGCCGGCCCTCTTGTGCTAAGAAAGGAAGAAAACTTCTTCAATTTTCAAGTCCCAACTAGCTCAAATCACCCAAAAATACTTGCTTCCATCTATTTCTACTCCATAAAATCTCTCTAGTTGGTGTTAGTGGTTGGTTTGGTGAAGTTTTTGGAAGAGCTAAGGTGTTCCACAACTTCCTCTCTCTTGTTTTCTTGGTAAGTGGTGATTGACTACCCTCCTATACCTTATGCAGCTTAGGTTATGCTTATTAGTGATTAAAGTGCTGAAATTTCTGATTTTTATCTTGGTTTGAAGTGATTTGGTGAAGTTTTTATTTTATTGATGATTTTTCTGGTTTAATTGGATTATGATGGTGTGGTTGTTTATGATGATTGGCAATGGCCTATAATGACACTAGTAGGTGTGAATTGTTGATAATTGCAATCAATTTTGGATTTGGAAGAATTTCTGGAAAATTAGGGTTCTTGGTTGAACATTCTGTCCGAAATTTTAGGTCATAGATAGAAGCCGAATTGGACTTTGCTCAAAACATGAAAGTTGTAGGTATTGATGAGGTTGAAGTGCCTGCAAAATTTCAGGGCATTTGGAGTAGTATAGAGTGAGTTATGCCGTTTTTACTGTTGCTGTTTTTGGTGAACAGAATGTCCGAACTGCAATAGTAATTGTCTGTTTTGAATGGAATTGGTTTGGATTTTGTTGTTGGTGTCTTCTGATGAAATGTATCTTGATGTCTTAGCTTTCATATGCCTTTGGAATCAATGCTTTTGGACCTGTATAGACTGACTTGGACTGATTACAGTTTTGTGTGATTTGGGAACCTGCAATGACGATTCTGGTTTGATTTTCTGCATATTTGACTTAGTTGTGCTAGGATTTGGATTGAGAGGCCTTCTTCATTGTTGTAGCCCCTTAAGTCCTGGATATCCCTGTAAATTTTCAGGATTAACGGAGTGGTATAACCTGAGTTATAAACGAAATACTCAGACCTGTTTTGACCGTCAAATTCTGTTCTGTTCTTATATCCGGACAGTTTGCGACTGGAACTTTGGCTTCACGTTTGACTAGGTTACAAGCTGTTTGGGCTTGTGACCAAAACACCAAACTTATAGCTCTATATCAGAGCTTTCTAACGCCCTTGGAATTTCATGAATCGGATTTATAGAACCTGAGATATAGCCGAGCAAATAAGGCCTGCCCGTGAAAATGACCATTTTCTGGTCAGATTTGTTTTGGTCCTGATGACCAACTTCCGTTCCGAATTTGGATTTCCGACCTTCATGAAAGTTGTTCCATTTGGAATGAACTATCTAACTACCAATTTTCAGGTCTTTTGCCCATGTGTAGAATAGAAAACAGTTTGCACGCAAAACTGACCATTTGTGCATTGGCCAGATTTCGTATGTGATTGTGTTTGGTTCATTTGGGGCTGAAGCCTCCAGTTTCAGTTCTGGATGTCTTCATAACAATTGTTGTTCATCCTTTAAGCTTCGATATGGCATCTCATACGCCTTAATCCGATATTCATAGCTCAACTTATGAGTAAACTAGAAACGAGTGTCAAATTTGCCGTTTCCGCTAACGGCCGTTTCCGTTTTCGTCCGTCATATGTACGTGCGCGCGTGCAGTTTTTGCCGTTTTGTTTGTTTGAGGCACGATAGTAGCCGTTTACGATATTATGTGACACAATCTCCTATTTCAGACGGTGGTGAGCTGGGCGGATCTGGTGGGGTCCACTACTAGCTGTTCATTTCGATCCGACTTCGTGTTTTTGCTATTTCAGATTCTGAGCAAGTATTCAGGCCAGTTTGGTGTGTTTTCTTTGCTATGTGTTTGAGATATGTGAAAAGGGTACTTAGGCGAGGGTGTACTTTATCGCACTCGACCTAAACCCTAATTTGAATGTTTAATTGTACTTGGCACATGTATATGAACCTTTTGGAACCAAAACCCTTGAGCTTGTGGCTCGGGGCGACTTTCGAGTAAAGTTTGTGAAGTTTGCAAAGTTTGTGAGTTCGTGGGCCCGATCTAAGACCTGTATGGACTATTCGAGCCGGTTAGGGCTTGGTCGAAATCAGTCCAACTTAGTCTGAGGTCACCAAGTTTCTAGGTTCATGTTATGAACCAATTTTGTGAATCGGTTCACCGAGAAGGTCACCAAGTTTGTGACCCGAGCTTGTGACTCAAGCTCAAGTTTGTGATTTCGTTCGCCCGGGCAAGTTTGTGAGGTGACTGGCCAGTGAGGGTGATAAGGTGTCGGTGGGTGTACAAGTGAAGTTCTACGGACCATTGAGTGTGGTCGACGGAGTGTCGGCAGGAGATCATGGCATATGAATTGGCTTTGGAGCACCTGTATCCTTATTATGTGATGTTACTTTTCTGCTTTTGCTTTACTCTTACTGTGTAACTGTTGTTACGTGAAATTTATGCTTTCGCCCCTGTTTACTTACTAAGCATATAGCTTACCCCGTTCCATTTATTTTCCTTAGCAGGGGCCGACGCGGGGACTTTTGGCTCGTATACTAGTATAGGTAGATTGGCTTGTATAATAGTTGAACAGTTAGGATGTTTGTTTTTATTTTGGTGATTTGTATAAGGACCCTTCTTAGGGTCTACCTTTTGCTGGTTATTGTTATAGTATATTAGAGCGGTTTGGCTTGATGCTTTGAAGATGTACTTTTGGTGGTTGTATATATTATGAATCGTGTTCTTGTGGCTTAGAAGAGTTTTATTGCTTTAAGTTTTGAGTCCTGGCGCGAGCTAGGCAGGCGGCCCGCCGATACCCTTGGGTTCGCCCTAGGGAGAAGTGGGGTCGTCACAGTTGGTATCAGAGCGCCTAGGTTAGAGGACTTGGGCAATTGTGGGACATACGTGATAGGTTCATTAGGATTACGTGATTCTCTTTAAGTTGAATGATATAGTTTAAGTTGAAATGTCGGTTAACTAACGAATTAATGTTTATAGGTATGGATCCGGGCAGTTCTAGCGGCGTGGGACCGGGACCGAGACCTCCGAGTGGGAGGGGCTCGGATGACCGGGTGCTGCGTAAGCGGGCGATCCGCTATCGGAGGAGGCTTGGGGAGCCCTATACTTTGTATTCTCCCTTCGGCCAGGTGTCGCGCCGACCCTGTGCGTGCTGGTATACCTATATCTATCCTGACGAGGTTGTCTTAGCGTTGGATGATGAGCGTTATCACCTAGACCAGACGGTCGAGACTTTGCGGGCGCAGCTGGCGGAGGCTAGAGAGTTTAGCCGCTGGCAGGCGTTGCGCGTTAGAGACCTGGAGCGGGATCTCCGAGACACACACCAGCACCTCTTCGCTATGAAGAGGCAGCTCAGGGAGAGGGCCCGGAGTATCACGTTTGATTGTGGGGTCTTACTAGATATGGCCGCGGAGGCACCCCCACGAGCTACCGGGCCAGAGCAGATAGGTGAGATAGGTACTTTAGGTTCCGTAGGGAACCGGGGCCCTAGGGGAGGCGTTTAGGGTCGCTTTCGTATTTTGATTAGCTGGCAGATTAGTTTTGTTAGAACTGGCCTGGCTAATTTCTTTTGTTATCTGGTTGGTTGACTAGATTTTTGGAGCCGGAGTGCTCGTGTGTATATTGGGTTTTGACCCGACTGGAGGTCGGGTAATTTGTATATCTTTTGGTGTGACTTTGTATTGTACCTATCCTTTGCGTGCCTTTCGTGTATCTGTTCTGTGTTTTGTGTTTTCGTGTATCCTTTACGGCAGGTTTCGAAGGTACGCTTTGACCACGGATTGAATTTCGAGGACGAAATTGTCCTAAGTGGGGGAGATTGTGAGGCCCCAGTCCGTTCGTAAGCTGATATGAGAGTTATTCGTTAATCGGTGAGGTGGTTTCGGGTTTTTATCGCCCGCCTTTTCTACATTTTTCATTTTTGGAAATTTTTCCCAGATAATTTTCCTGAGTAAATATAGGTTTTAGATGAGTTTTCAAGTATCGGATAGGTTTTGAGAAATTAAGAACGTATATCGGACGTGGGACCCACTAGTACGAAAAGTTCGGAAAAATTCGGCCAATAAGATTAAATTTCGGATACTGTGAAAAATTTATCGGGTGTTAGGAGATAAGTAGAGGAGGTGATTTGATTGATGTGAGAGAGAAAAGAAAAGATAAGATTGCATTTAAGAGGTGACAAGTGTCACCTTCTTAGTGGTTCCAAGTTAAGATTTACTATTCCAATTTTTGACTTTTTTTGACCAAAAGGTAAATATCTTAAAAATGGCTCAAAAATTCACCATTTCTTCTCCTTGGTGGCCGGCCCTCTTGTGCTAAGAAAGGAAGAAAACTTCTTCAATTTTCAAGTCCCAACTAGCTCAAATCACCCAAAAATACTTGCTTCCATCTATTTCTACTCCATAAAATCTCTCTAGTTGGTGTTAGTGGTTGGTTTGGTGAAGTTTTTGGAAGAGCTAAGGTGTTCCACAACTTCCTCTCTCTTGTTTTCTTGGTAAGTGGTGATTGACTACCCTCCTATACCTTATGCAGCTTAGGTTATGCTTATTAGTGATTAAAGTGCTGAAATTTCTGGTTTTTATCTTGGTTTGAAGTGATTTGGTGAAGTTTTTATTTTATTGATGATTTTTCTGGTTTAATTGGATTATGATGGTGTGGTTGTTTATGATGATTGGCAATGGCCTATAATGACACTAGTAGGTGTGAATTGTTGATAATTGCAATCAATTTTGGATTTGGAAGAATTTCTGGAAAATTAGGGTTCTTGGTTGAACATTCTGTCCGAAATTTTAGGTCATAGATAGAAGCCGAATTGGACTTTGCTCAAAACATGAAAGTTGTAGGTATTGATGAGGTTGAAGTGCCTGCAAAATTTCAGGGCATTTGGAGTAGTATAGAGTGAGTTATGCCGTTTTTACTGTTGCTGTTTTTGGTGAACAGAATGTCCGAACTGCAATAGTAATTGTCTGTTTTGAATGGAATTGGTTTGGATTTTGTTGTTGGTGTCTTCTGATGAAATGTATCTTGATGTCTTAGCTTTCATATGCCTTTGGAATCAATGCTTTTGGACCTGTATAGACTGACTTGGACTGATTACAGTTTTGTGTGATTTGGGAACCTGCAATGACGATTCTGGTTTGGTTTTCTGCATATTTGACTTAGTTGTGCTAGGATTTGGATTGAGAGGCCTTCTTCATTGTTGTAGCCCCTTAAGTCCTGGATATCCCTGTAAATTTTCAGGATTAACGGAGTGGTATAACCTGAGTTATAAACGAAATACTCAGACCTGTTTTGACCGTCAAATTCTGTTCTGTTCTTATATCCGGACAGTTTGCGACTGGAACTTTGGCTTCACGTTTGACTAGGTTACAAGCTGTTTGGGCTTGTGACCAAAACACCAAACTTATAGCTCTATATCAGAGCTTTCTAACGCCCTTGGAATTTCATGAATCGGATTTATAGAACCTGAGATATAGCCGAGCAAATAAGGCCTGCCCGTGAAAATGACCATTTTCTGGTCAGATTTGTTTTGGTCCTGATGACCAACTTCCGTTCCGAATTTGGATTTCCGACCTTCATGAAAGTTGTTCCATTTGGAATGAACTATCTAACTACCAATTTTCAGGTCTTTTGCCCATGTGTAGAATAGAAAACAGTTTGCACGCAAAACTGACCATTTGTGCATTGGCCAGATTTCGTATGTGATTGTGTTTGGTTCATTTGGGGCTGAAGCCTCCAGTTTCAGTTCTGGATGTCTTCATAACAATTGTTGTTCATCCTTTAAGCTTCGATATGGCATCTCATACGCCTTAATCCGATATTCATAGCTCAACTTATGAGTAAACTAGAAACGAGTGTCAAATTTGCCGTTTCCGCTAACGGCCGTTTCCGTTTTCGTCCGTCATATGTACGTGCGCGCGTGCAGTTTTTGCCGTTTTGTTTGTTTGAGGCACGATAGTAGCCGTTTACGATATTATGTGACACAATCTCCTATTTCAGACGGTGGTGAGCTGGGCGGATCTGGTGGGGTCCACTACTAGCTGTTCATTTCGATCCGACTTCGTGTTTTTGCTATTTCAGATTCTGAGCAAGTATTCAGGCCAGTTTGGTGTGTTTTCTTTGCTATGTGTTTGAGATATGTGAAAAGGGTACTTAGGCGAGGGTGTACTTTATCGCACTCGACCTAAACCCTAATTTGAATGTTTAATTGTACTTGGCACATGTATATGAACCTTTTGGAACCAAAACCCTTGAGCTTGTGGCTCGGGGCGACTTTCGAGTAAAGTTTGTGAAGTTTGCAAAGTTTGTGAGTTCGTGGGCCCGATCTAAGACCTGTATGGACTATTCGAGCCGGTTAGGGCTTGGTCGAAATCAGTCCAACTTAGTCTGAGGTCACCAAGTTTCTAGGTTCATGTTATGAACCAATTTTGTGAATCGGTTCACCGAGAAGGTCACCAAGTTTGTGACCCGAGCTTGTGACTCAAGCTCAAGTTTGTGATTTCGTTCGCCCGGGCAAGTTTGTGAGGTGACTGGCCAGTGAGGGTGATAAGGTGTCGGTGGGTGTACAAGTGAAGTTCTACGGACCATTGAGTGTGGTCGACGGAGTGTCGGCAGGAGATCACGCATGACATATGAATTGGCTTTGGAGCCACCTGTATCCTTATTATGTGATGTTACTTTTCTGCTTTTGCTTTACTCTTACTGTGTAACTGTTGTTACGTGAAATTTATGCTTTCGCCCCTGTTTACTTACTAAGCATATAGCTTACCCCGTTCCATTTATTTTCCTTAGCAGGGGCCGACGCGGGGACTTTTGGCTCGTATACTAGTATAGGTAGATTGGCTTGTATAATAGTTGAACAGTTAGGATGTTTGTTTTTATTTTGGTGATTTGTATAAGGACCCTTCTTAGGGTCTACCTTTTGCTGGTTATTGTTATAGTATATTAGAGCGGTTTGGCTTGATGCTTTGAAGATGTACTTTTGGTGGTTGTATATATTATGAATCGTGTTCTTGTGGCTTAGAAGAGTTTTATTGCTTTAAGTTTTGAGTCCTGGCGCGAGCTAGGCAGGCGGCCCGCCGATACCCTTGGGTTCGCCCTAGGGAGAAGTGGGGTCGTCACAGTTGGTATCAGAGCGCCTAGGTTAGAGGACTTGGGCAATTGTGGGACATACGTGATAGGTTCATTAGGATTACGTGATTCTCTTTAAGTTGAATGATATAGTTTAAGTTGAAATGTCGGTTAACTAACGAATTAATGTTTATAGGTATGGATCCGGGCAGTTCTAGCGGCGTGGGACCGGGACCGAGACCTCCGAGTGGGAGGGGCTCGGATGACCGGGTGCTGCGTAAGCGGGCGATCCGCTATCGGAGGAGGCTTGGGGAGCCCTATACTTTGTATTCTCCCTTCGGCCAGGTGTCGCGCCGACCCTGTGCGTGCTGGTATACCTATATCTATCCTGACGAGGTTGTCTTAGCGTTGGATGATGAGCGTTATCACCTAGACCAGACGGTCGAGACTTTGCGGGCGCAGCTGGCGGAGGCTAGAGAGTTTAGCCGCTGGCAGGCGTTGCGCGTTAGAGACCTGGAGCGGGATCTCCGAGACACACACCAGCACCTCTTCGCTATGAAGAGGCAGCTCAGGGAGAGGGCCCGGAGTATCACGTTTGATTGTGGGGTCTTACTAGATATGGCCGCGGAGGCACCCCCACGAGCTACCGGGCCAGAGCAGATAGGTGAGATAGGTACTTTAGGTTCCGTAGGGAACCGGGGCCCTAGGGGAGGCGTTTAGGGTCGCTTTCGTATTTTGATTAGCTGGCAGATTAGTTTTGTTAGAACTGGCCTGGCTAATTTCTTTTGTTATCTGGTTGGTTGACTAGATTTTTGGAGCCGGAGTGCTCGTGTGTATATTGGGTTTTGACCCGACTGGAGGTCGGGTAATTTGTATATCTTTTGGTGTGACTTTGTATTGTACCTATCCTTTGCGTGCCTTTCGTGTATCTGTTCTGTGTTTTGTGTTTTCGTGTATCCTTTACGGCAGGTTTCGAAGGTACGCTTTGACCACGGATTGAATTTCGAGGACGAAATTGTCCTAAGTGGGGGAGATTGTGAGGCCCCAGTCCGTTCGTAAGCTGATATGAGAGTTATTCGTTAATCGGTGAGGTGGTTTCGGGTTTTTATCGCCCGCCTTTTCTACATTTTTCATTTTTGGAAATTTTTCCCAGATAATTTTCCTGAGTAAATATAGGTTTTAGATGAGTTTTCAAGTATCGGATAGGTTTTGAGAAATTAAGAACGTATATCGGACGTGGGACCCACTAGTACGAAAAGTTCGGAAAAATTCGGCCAATAAGATTAAATTTCGGATACTGTGAAAAATTTATCGGGTGTTAGGAGATAAGTAGAGGAGGTGATTTGATTGATGTGAGAGAGAAAAGAAAAGATAAGATTGCATTTAAGAGGTGACAAGTGTCACCTTCTTAGTGGTTCCAAGTTAAGATTTACTATTCCAATTTTTGACTTTTTTTGACCAAAAGGTAAATATCTTAAAAATGGCTCAAAAATTCACCATTTCTTCTCCTTGGTGGCCGGCCCTCTTGTGCTAAGAAAGGAAGAAAACTTCTTCAATTTTCAAGTCCCAACTAGCTCAAATCACCCAAAAATACTTGCTTCCATCTATTTCTACTCCATAAAATCTCTCTAGTTGGTGTTAGTGGTTGGTTTGGTGAAGTTTTTGGAAGAGCTAAGGTGTTCCACAACTTCCTCTCTCTTGTTTTCTTGGTAAGTGGTGATTGACTACCCTCCTATACCTTATGCAGCTTAGGTTATGCTTATTAGTGATTAAAGTGCTGAAATTTCTGGTTTTTATCTTGGTTTGAAGTGATTTGGTGAAGTTTTTATTTTATTGATGATTTTTCTGGTTTAATTGGATTATGATGGTGTGGTTGTTTATGATGATTGGCAATGGCCTATAATGACACTAGTAGGTGTGAATAGTTGATAATTGCAATCAATTTTGGATTTGGAAGAATTTCTGGAAAATTAGGGTTCTTGGTTGAACATTCTGTCCGAAATTTTAGGTCATAGATAGAGGCCGAATTGGACTTTTCTCAAAACATGAAAGTTGTAGGTATTGATGAGGTTGAAGTGCCTGCAAAATTTCAGGGCATTTGGAGTAGTATAGAGTGAGTTATGCCGTTTTTACTGTTGCTGTTTTTGGTGAACAGAATGTCCGAACTGCAATAGTAATTGTCTGTTTTGAATGGAATTGGTTTGGATTTTGTTGTTGGTGTCTTCTGATGAAATGTATCTTGATGTCTTAACTTTCATATGCCTTTGGAATCAATGCTTTTGGACCTGTATAGACTGACTTGGACTGATTACAGTTTTGTGTGATTTGGGAACCTGCAATGACGATTCTGGTTTGGTTTTCTGCATATTTGACTTAGTTGTGCTAGGATTTGGATTGAGAGGCCTTCTTCATTGTTGTAGCCCCTTAAGTCCTGGATATCCCTGTAAATTTTCAGGATTAACGGAGTGGTATAACCTGAGTTATAAACGAAATACTCAGACCTGTTTTGACCGTCAAATTCTGTTCTGTTCTTATATCCGGACAGTTTGCGACTGGAATTTTGGCTTCACGTTTGACTAGGTTACAAGCTGTTTGGGCTTGCGACCAAAACACCAAACTTATAGCTCTATATCAGAGCTTTCTAACGCCCTTGGAATTTCATGAATCGGATTTATAGAACCTGAGATATAGCCGAGCAAATAAGGCCTGCCCGTGAAAATGACCATTTTCTGGTCAGATCTGTTTTGGTCCTGATGACCAACTTCCGTTCCGAATTTGGATTGCCAACCTTCATGAAAGTTGTTCCATTTGGAATGAACTATCTAACTGCCAATTTTCAGCTCTTTTTCCCATGTGTAGCATAGAAAACAGTTTGCACGCAAAACTGACCATTTGTGCATTGGCCAGATTTCGTATGTGATTGTGTTTGGTTCATTTGGGGCTGAAGCCTCCAGTTTCAGTTCTGGATGTCTTCATAACAATTGTTGTTCATCCTTTAAGCTTCGATATGGCATCTCATACGCCTTAATCCGATATTCATAGCTCAACTTATGAGTAAACTAGAAACGAGTGTCAAATTTGCCGTTTCCGCTAACGGCCGTTTCCGTTTCCGTCCGTCATATGTACGTGCGCGCGTGCAGTTTTTGCCGTTTTGTTTGTTTGAAGCACGATAGTAGCCGTTTACGATATTATGTGACACAATCTCCTATTTCAGACGGTGGTGAGGTGGGCGGATCTGGTGGGGTCCACTACTAGCTGTTCATTTCGATCCGACTTCGTGTTTTTGCTATTTCAGATTCTGAGTAAGTATTCAGGCCAGTTTGGTGTGTTTTCTTTGCTATGTGTTTGAGATATGTGAAAAGGGTACTTAGGCGAGGGTGTACTTTATCGCACTCGACCTAAACCCTAATTTGAATGTTTAATTGTACTTGGCACATGTATATGAACCTTTTGGAACCAAAACCCTTGAGCTTGTGGCTCGGGGCGACTTTCGAGTAAAGTTTGTGAAGTTTGCAAAGTTTGTGAGTTCGTGGGCCCGATCTAAGACCTGTATGGACTATTCGAGCCGGTTAGGGCTTGGTCGAAGTCAGTCCAACTTAGTCTGAGGTCACCAAGTTTGTAGGTTCATGTTATGAACCAATTTTGTGAATCCGGTTCACCGAGAAGGTGACCAAGTTTGTGACCCGAGCTTGCGACTCAAGCTCAAGTTTGTGATTTCGTTCGCCCGGGCAAGTTTGTGAGGTGACTGGCCAGTGAGGGTGATAAGGTGTCGGTGGGTGTACAAGTGAAGTTCTACGGACCATTGAGTGTGGTCGACGGAGTGTCGGCAGGAGATCACGCATGGCATATGAATTGGCTTTGGAGCCACCTGTATCCTTATTATGTGATGTTACTTTTCTGCTTTTGCTTTACTCTTACTGTGTAACTGTTGTTACGTGAAATTTATGCTTTCGCCCCTGTTTACTTACTAAGCATATAGCTTACCCCGTTCCATTTGTTTTCCTTAGCAGGGGCCGACGCGGGGACTTTTGGCTCGTATACTAGTATAGGTAGATTGGCTTGTATAATAGTTGAATAGTTAGGATGTTTGTTTTTGTTTTGGTGATTTGTATAAGGACCCTTCTTAGGGTCTACCTTTTGCTGGTTATTGTTATAGTATATTAGAGCGGTTTGGCTTGATGCTTTTGAAGATGTACTTTTGGTGGTTGTATATATTATGAATCGTGTTCTTGTGGCTTAGAAGAGTTTTATTGCTTTAAGTTTTGAGTCCTGGCGCGAGCTAGGCAGGCGGCCCGCCGATACCCTTGGGTTCGCCCTTGGGAGAAGTGGGGTCGTCAAAGAGAGTAAGGTAACTGCCATTGAAGAGGCCAAAGATCTAAATTCTATACCTATTGAATCTCTCATTAACTTTCTAACCTCTTATGAGCTGAAGTTTAAGCCTAAAGTGCAAGAGGAAGAGGACGCTAAAGGGAGGAGGAGCATTGCTCTAAAAACTACTCAAGATGAAGATGACTCGACTTCCTTAGATGGAGAAGATGTTGAAGTTGATGACAATGACCTTGCTCTCATCACAAGGAGTTCAAAAGAATTCTCAATAATAGGAGATTCAGAAGAGGATGACCTAGCAATACATTTTCAAATCAGTTCAACAATGCAAGAAACAAAAGAAAGCTAGAGGCCAACAAAAAGCAAACTAAAAAATGTTTTGAGTGCGGCCAGCCTGAACACTACATGAATGAGTGCCCAATGAAGAAGAAGAAAGAAGGAAAAATTGATCGAAAATAAAAGTTTAACAACTTTTAAATCACATGGAATGATTGCAACTCGGATGGTGATGTTGAAGAGGAAGAAGAATCTGCTCAAATGACTTTCATGGTCATTGGTGATGATGAGGTAACTACTTGCAACTCTCAAACTGACAGTGATGAGGAATCTGATGATAATGTTAATTTTTTTATTGAAAAATTGCATAGCAGCCTGAAAGATTCTTATGCTAGAAACAAGGAATTAAAACAGAAAATCAATTTTCTTATTCAGGATAATGCAAGCCTTTTTCGACTGGACAAAGATCTGAAAGCGGAAAATGATAACCTGAATAAAGTTGAGACTGATCTATGAATTAAACTCGATAAAAAAATAAAACTTTGTGAATTGTTCAAAAATGAACAAGGTGATTTGAAAAGAAGAATGGATGGTCTAAATGAGTTGCTTAATCGCAAGAAACAAGTTTGTTTTCAAAAGAATGAATCAAAACCTCACTTTGACATTCATAAGAACAGGTTGAATTCTAATGTAAACGAATTTACCATTTATAAAAGAAGACAAGTCAGATTTGTTAAACCTGTTTATGTAAGCATTTTGCTGACTATATGTAGCTTTTGTTGCCAAGTTGGACACATCAAGAATAATTGCTATGTAAGAAAGAATATGAGAAATGGCATGAAATGCATGTGGATAGTTAGACATAATGCTAACTCTCAAGAACCCAAAAAGTAAATGGGTATCAAATATCATCTTGTGAACTCTTGTGTAGGTGAACTTGGTGAATGTCATTAAGAAATAAAAATGGTTCATTGCTAGTGGATGCTCAAGGTATATGACCGGTGATCTATCATAGTTCATCAAGCTCAAGTCAAAATCAAGTGAAAAAGTAACATTTGGAGATGATAACAAAGTCAAAACAGTTGGAGTAGGAGATGTTGGTAAGAATGGTTAAACTTTTGTTCACAATGTTCTTCTTGTTGATAATTTGAGTTATAATCTGTTGAGTGTTAGTCAATTGTATGATAGAAATCTGTTTGTGCTATTCAAAAAGCATGAATGTCTTATTCTTGAGTCAAAATTTAACATTATCTTCAAAGGAAAAAGAGTGAATGACATTTATGTAGTTATTCTTGAAAAAAATTGATTCTTCTAGTCTTAAATGTATTAAAGTTGCAAATGAAAATCCTTGGTTGTGGCATAGAAGGCTTTGTCATTTTAACATGAATTTGTTAAAAGAAATTTCCAAAAAGGAACTTGTTAGAGGTTTACCAAAGATTAACTTTGAAAAGGACAGAATATGTGATGCTTGTCAATTTGGAAAATAAATCAAAGTTTCGTTTAAACCCAAGAAATGTGTTTCTACTTCAAAACCTTTGGAGGTTTTACATCTTGATTTATTTGGTTCTACACAAATTGCTAGCTTGGGTGGTAAAATATATTATTTTGTTATTGTTGATGATTATTTTAAATACACTTGGGTGATATTTCTTGCACACAAAGATGATACTTTCAAAAATTTTGTTTCATTATTTGCAAAAGTTTAAAATCTGATTGGATTGAAAATTATCAAGATTAGAAGTGACAATGACTCGGAATTTAGATTTTGTAGTTTCTCGAAATTCTGTGATAATAATGGAATCACACATAAGTTTTCAATTGCTAGAACTCCTCAACAAAATGGTGTTGTTGAAAGAAAGAATAGAACACTTAAAGAAGCCGCACGAACCATGTTGAGTGAATGTAACTTGCCAAAATATTTTTGGGCCGAAGCCATTAATACCGCTTGTTATGCTATGAATAGAGTTCTTTTGAGACCAATTTTGAACAAAACCTCTTACGAGTTAATGTTTGATAAAAAGTCAATTGTTGGTTATTTCAAAATCTTTGGTTGCAAATACTTTATTTTAAATATCAAGGAACATCTCGAAAAATTTGACAAAAAGTCTGATGAAAGCATTTTCTTGGGATATTGTGAGAACAAAAGAGGTTTTAGAGGATATAATAGAAGGACTCTTGTTATTGAAGAAGCCATACATGTCACTTTTAATGAATCTAATGATGATATTTCCAAGAGTGGTTGTGAGGATGATGATATAGGTATTCAAGAAGGACTTAAGAAGCTCACAATTCATGATCAAAACGATGCTCTACAAGAAGAGAGCTCAAAGGAAGATGATTCCCATGACAATCATGATGATGCGCCTAGGGATCTTTCAAAAGTTTGGAAGTTTGTTCAAAATCATCCTAAGAAGCTCATCATTGGTGATCCATCCGAAAAGGTAAGAACTTGCTCCTCTTCGAAACAATTGATGGACAATTTTGCTTTGATCTCACATTTTGAACCAAAAAATATTGTTGATGCATTGAAAGATGAAAACTGAATTTTAGCTATGGAAGAGGAACTAAACCAATTTGAAAGGAATAAAGTGTGGATATTAGTTGAAAGACCTCAAAATCATCCGATCATTGGTACAAAATGGGTGTTTAGAAATAAAATGAATAACAAAAATGAAATGGTGAGAAACAAGGCTAGACTAGTGGCTAAGGGGTATGCTCAAGAAGAGGGAATGGACTTTGATGAAACATTTGCTCTCATAACTAGACTAGAATCAATTAGAATGTTTTTAGCATTTGCATGTTTCAAGGACTTTAAATTATTTCAAATAGATGTTAGAAGTGTTTTCTTAAATGATTTTATTGATCAAGAGGTGTATGTTGACTAACCTCCCGGTTTTGAAAATGAAATATTTTCAAATCATATGTTTAAACTCTCAAAAATTTTGTATGGATTAAAGCAAGCTCCAAAATCATGGTATGAACGCTTAAGTGGTTTCTTGATTGAAAACAGTTTTATAAGGGGCATTGTAGACACCACTCTTTTCACTAAATAATGCTCCAATGATCTACTAATTGTACAAATATATGTTGATGATATTATGTTTGGTGCTACTAATGAGTGTTTGTGCAAGGATTTTTCTACTATTATGCAAAAAGAGTTTGAGATGAGTATGATAGGGGAATTGAATTTCTTCCTTGGGTTTCAAGTGGAACAAACTCAAAAAAGGGACATTCATTAATCAAGCCAAATACACCAAGGAGCTGCTCAAAAGATTCGGTATGGAGGAATCAAAGCAAGTTGGAATACCAATGTGCACATCTACCAAGCTTGATATAGATGAAGGAGGTATAAATGTTGATGAAAAGAAGTATAGAGGTATGATTAGCAGCTTACTTTACTTAACCACAAGTAGACCTGATATCATGTTTCCTGTTTGCTTGTGTGCTCGTTTCCAATCATGTCCAAAAGAATCTCACTTGTTTGCTGTGAAAAGAATCTTTAGATACTTGAAAGGAACCTTGAACTATAGTCTTTGGTATCCTAAATGTCATGAATTTCCTTTATGCGATTTTTTGGACGCTGACTTTGGTGGATGTAAAATAGATAGAAAGAGTACAAGTGGTACATGCCACTTTCTTGGTAATTGCTTCGTGTCTTGGCTAAGTAAGAAACAAAATGCTATTTCCTTGTCTATGGTTGAAGCGGAATATGTTGCCGCCGGTGCATGTTGTGCTCAATTAATGTGGATGAAAAGTACTTTGAATGATTTTGGATTAGCATATGATTGCGTGCCTGTGTATTGTGACAATACAAGTGCCATAAATTTGACAAAAAATCCTATTCAACATTTTAGGATAAAGCATATAGACATAAAGCATCATTTCATTAGAGATCTCGTCTAAAAAGGGGAAATTTGCGTACAATATATTTGCTCAAAAGATCAAAGTGCTGACATTCTTACAAAAGCCCTTCCATTGGATCAGTTTGTGTTTTTTAGGACAAAATTGGGCGTTATTGAAAAGTTTCTTTGAAAAATTATCTGGTCACACTTTATCAGACATCCGATACTTGATGAACGGACGTCCGACAGTGTTCTAAGTCTCTTTTCCAGAAAACCTTGTTTCGAATGGTTGTATTGGACGCTTCATTTCGTTTGGCCGTTCGATACTGAAAAAATGCTTGTTATAGGTATGACCTCTTCTTCATTTAGTTTATTTCTTTCCGTTGTCTCGAACGCAACTCTTCATCTCCTCTCACTTTCAAATTTCAAAATTCATATCTCTTCTGAATAAGTTTCAAGAAATTGAACTGTCCAAAGCCATTACATTCTTTCTGCCTATTCATTATTCCTCTTAACTTTCTCTAACTGCCAACTACCCTATAAGTTTCAATTCTCAGCCAAAACCCTAGTCACTCAAAATTCACTCTATTTGGACGATTCAAGCATCTATTGTAATCTATACTGAACCTTCAGTTCATCTCATACACATTTGCATTTCACTTCGTATAAAAAATAATCTACATTTCATCATGGTAAGAGTTAGAGGTGGATCTGCTAGTGCCGGATGCACTACCCGGCTTGTTGATGAAGATATAGAAATTGTTGATCCTTCCACCAAATCACCAAAAAAGGGAACTGGCACTCGTGGTGGAAAGAAGAAATAGCTTGCCCGAAAGAAACAAACTGCTCAAACTATTGAGCCGTCTATTGAACAACCTGAAGAACATCAAACTGAAGAGCAGAGTGCTATGGAACAGCAAACTGCTGAACCTTCCACCAGAAGATCTTTGAGGAAGAGAACAACTAATAAAGTGCCAACTGCTAAGCCTACTGTTGTGCCAACTACTACTCAGCGTGGTGGAAAAAGGAAACGTTCTGCTAGAGGAAAATCTGCTGCTCAAGCTGAGGAAGTACCAAATCCACTGCCCAGATTCATTGATGATGATGCCCGAGAGAGATTTGAATAGATTTCACAGAAAAGTTTCATCACTCAAAGGACCATCATCCCCTATGAATTTCGTAAGCTTGACCTTGAACCAATAATTAAACTCTTTGAATTCCAAAAATGGTCTCACATTTTGAAATTACCCAACACCTATTATCTTGATATGCTTTATCAGTTTTTTGCTAACCTTACGAAGGGTAGTTCACACACTGACATGATTTCACGAGTCAATTTAGTTGACATAGCTCTTGATCCTGACATTGTTAATGCTGTTTTGAAAACCAAAATTGAGGATGATTTTAAAGGAAAAATTGCAAACTTCTTCTCATATGAAGAGTTTCCTTGTGCCTATCACCATTTTCATGTAATAAAACTGATGACTTATTTTCAAACGCACTTTAATACTCCTACTGAGGCTAAATTGGAGGATCTGAGCCCCCAAAATTTGATCATCTTTTTAATAATTTCAAATCTGTTGGTTCCTACTAATGGTCATAGGACTGACGCCAATAAAATGGAGCTTTACTTATTCTACTGTTTTCTTGAAAAGATCAGAATTGATTTTGGCTTTGTTATGTGCAGGTTTTTGCTCAAAATTAGTACTGATAGCCGTAGGAAACTTTCCTATGGAAAATTTCTCACTCCAATCTTTGCTCATTTTAACATTCCCTTTACTGGAGTTTCACCAAAAGAGACCTTATCATCTTTCTTTTCAAAAGCTTATTTCGAAAGAAAAAATCTGCGTTTCTTTGATGGTAAATGGTGTTACAAGGAATCTGTTTTGGAGTCTAGAACTAAGAGCCATCATGACACCCCTGTCACCCCTAGATCTCGTAGTGACCAGTCTCAATTTGTTTCCCCCTTTACCATCCATCCCAGAAAGTCATCCAATCAGCCTTCTTCATCCACTCACGAGATCATCTCCTTGCTTGAGGATCTCAAACAACACATTCACCTTATTGAAGATGGTCTGATGATGACCATCTCTGTGACGACCTCACCTCCCCCTAGGGCGTACCCTAAGGTTTAGCAAGTCGCCTGCCCAACTCTCGTCAGAACTCACTAACATTTAACTCGAGAAAACAACTTAACCATAGAAAAGAAATAAAACAATGAATCCAAGCTTAACATATACATTGATGCTCAAATCCAGCTACAAGACTTATACATGCCCGAATACCAAGGTGTTTACAATCCAGGTGCAACCAACCCTAGTCGGGCACTAGCGCGAGTACAATTGTAAAATCCAAAAACTAACTAGACAACGCTAGCCTGTACAAGTCTCACGCCTCGCTCGTATCCCCTGTACGAAAAACAAATGGCGTGGAATGAGTTAAAAGTCCAGTGAGGTTCCCATACACATAATCAAGTAATTAAAACAAGAACATTAGTCATTTAAGAACAACCAATCAGAAAAACATTTATAATATAAAAGCAATGAGAACACACTCATTAAAAGGATACATGCTCACGTGGAACCATTCGTTCATTCATTCGCCAACCATTTTCTTTATTCCTCCAACATTAGAAAATATTTACAAGTGAAAACACCTCCAATGTTCTTGACATTAATTCATTCATTTCATTTCCCGCCACTAGCCAATTCACTGGCCAGTCTCCACCAATCTTCGTGGTCATACTCGAGTATACCAAACATTATCCCAGGGTCATCAGTCGCCCGACCAAGTCCGCTTCTGGCTCGAGTCGACTGGCAACGAAGGGCAGGAGTCCAATTTAGCCAAAAGGCTTACATTCATGCACAAGTAGCATTTAATCATTGAAAATTTCACGTTCATTTAGGTCAAATGCGATAAAGTACACACTCGCCTAGCAAAAATTCATTTTAGCAATCATTGAAAATATTTACCATTTAATCAAACATTCACAATAATCGACATAGTCATTGAAAGCATAAATACAAGGAACACTCACCAGTCTAAGCCAAAATAATGTCAAAAGTTTCCTTCCAGATTATTCCCTTGATCACCAACAAACCCTAAGAATAACCAATCCCAAATTGAAGTGAGCAAAGGTAATTCCAAATTTTCGAGAGAAAACTAACACTTTTCATCTTAGTTGATACCAAATCTTGGTCAAAACAACTCATATACTACTATTGAAATGCATTCAAGGATAAATATGTAACTTAAGATCAAACTAACCCTAAACTCAAACCTTACATCTCACTAATATTCATAAAAGCTAGTATTAGAAAATTGAGCAGCATGCCCTTTTGTATTTTGCTATTTTTCAGCCATTTATGGCTTCATTATTTTCCTCAACTCAGCCCAAATTCACACATAAACCATCTTAATACAATAGCCCTTCAAGTAGGCTCAATGTCATCCAAATACAAGGCAATTCTAGCAATGCAACCATAAAATCAAAGTTAGAAACTAGTATTAAAGAAGAATAACTAAGTAACAGGTTTGACACCTTCTGGCGTTTTGGTCACAACTGAAGCTACGCTTATCAGATTGAGGTATATTTCATGGCGTTTCGAAGTTAAGACAGAGAGCTACATTTCTTATGAAAACATCAACACCCAGTTCATGCATTTTCAAGGTCAAAATGTGAAATTTCAGAGAAAACATAAAGCTGCCTGTGAAACAAGGCTTTTGACAGTCAGGGGTATTTTAGTCATTTCACATGCTACAGTGCTCCAATTGAGCTGATATTTTACAAAAAGATTTTTGACTCCATTCCCTACAACTTGCATTTTTGAGCAAGACTTGATTCAGTCTCTATCAGGGACGAATATGTAGGTCAGAAACAGGGCAGATTCATCATCAAAGTTGAAAATTCACTTCTACTCTACAACTTCATCATGATATCTTCTATAAAACTTCCATATTCAAGTTATCTATCCAATAAAATGCAACATAAGAAAAGGAAGAAGAGTTTCTTAGTTTAATACCTCAAGACCCCAGGAGAAGTTGCAAAACAAAAACTTTCTTCCTCAAGTGACTCCACCAAAAGCTTCCCTCCAAGGCTAGCTTAAAATTAATCGGTGTAGATTTGTGTTGGTGTTTGAATCCCTCATGGATTGAGCATAAAATCAAGGCTAGAAAAATGAAAGTTTTTCTCTCTTTTCTTATCTCTTAAATTCGGCCAAAATGAGGGAAAAAAATGATAGAATATTGGTGAAATATTCAAGATAAATACTAGGGAGGTCTTTGGTCAAAGGTGGTGTTGTTTGCCAACACTTGGCATCCTCAAATTTTTTCTTTCTTTTCCTTTTCTTTAGTCAATAATAGTGGATGACTTAAGGGTTAATTTAGGGAGGGTTAGATGAAATAAAAATAAGAAGATTAGGGTAAGAAAGGATTGGTCAAGTGGGGTTCTCAATCGGAAGCAAACGGTACACGTCGGTTCAAACCTATTTTTCTTAACTTTCTTGTACTTGTATTTTTACTTATGGTTCACTAGCTTATTATTATCACTTCTAATTACACACTTTTTCTTATCTAAAACTTACTCTTAACCACCAAATTTAGTACACACACCTCACCAAGTGTTCACATGGCCAAAATATACGAAAACCCTGATTTACGCTAACTATAAAACTAAAGGTACAACCCTTGATTCTATAGTTTATTGCAACTATTGAGGGAGTAAATGAGTAGTAAAGATATTATAAAACAATTTAATCAAAATAAGAGAGAATTTTAAGAAAATATGAGCGAATTTTTCAGTCGTCACAATGTCACCTGATCAGCAAGCTGCTTTCATTGACAAAAGGAACCTACTTGTCCCTCCTATCCCTCAAGAAGATGAGAATGCTCATCAAAAGGAGCCTAGAACTGAGCCTACTGAGCAAACTCCGCGTACTGAAACCACTCCAGAGGTTCGTGCTTCCAGTTCTCAGCCACAAGACAAGGGAAAGGCTCCAGTAACTGAAGACAGCGATGATGATGAGGACACTGAGGAGGAGTAAGTGGACCCTGCCCAATTTTGCCTAGCTAGGAGGAGGCCTGGATCGTCCAAAATCACAATTTAGGCACCTCTAGGAACTTGCACCTCGGGTTTAGGATGGCATTTCATAATAGATATTTGCATCTTTTGCATTTTACCATTTCAAGTACTCTGGATTTTGGTTATTTGGATAACTCTTTTGGCTTGTAAACTATTCAGTTAACTTCGCTATGTTGAATGATTTCTGGTTAAGTTTTGTTGGTTAACTCTGTTTGCTTTTGTGAGCTTGGTACCCCTATGATCTTTGATTTTTGACATTGTTTGCTGATATTGGTGATTGCTGAGTTTGTTGAGTATTCTTGGATAATGATGTTGCTGATGACATTGATATTGGGATTCTAAATGTTGGATACAGTATTTGAATATTGGGGTTCTGGATGTTGTATTTGAATAATGTGTTTGGATACTGTCTTCTAATGATGATAATAAATGGGAGAAATGAAATGATGTCAAGTTGTTGCCAGGAAATGTAATCTGGTATATGAGCGAGGTGGAGTAAACTTTTGCAGTAAGTAAGGGGGAGTTTTTAACTTAATTACTTTTCTCCATCCATTGTTTTGTCATCATCAAAAAGGGGGAGATTGTTAATCTCAGTTCTTAGCTTTTGATGATTACAAAATAAATGGATGTTACTAATATCTTCTCAAAGACCTTTTCAAAAATGAAACAAATTAGGTTCAAAGATGAAACTATTGCTGAAGTTGTCGGACGCACGTAAAGACTGGATCGGATGTCCGACAATCATTGAGTATCTTCGGACGCATGAAGAACTCCATCATCGGACGTCCGAAAGAATCAAAACATTTCCCTAAATTTACTGACCTCGATCGGACGTAAAACATTAAAGCACCAGACGTCCGTTAATCTGCGCAACACTTCAGACGCAGAGCATTGGAGGTACCGGACGTCCCGAAGGATTGAAGAAAATTTCTCAATTTTATTATCTGCTTTTGGACGCAAACCATGAAGGTACCGGACGTCCGAATGAATTAAAGAAAATCTCTTTTGCTCACTGCCTGCTGTCGGACGTAAGAAACAAGATCACCGGACGCCCGACACTACCAACGGCTAGTTGACTCTTCAACTGCCTTCTATCCGTTGGAAGCATTAATGGAGGAACTTTTTGGTCTCACATAAATAGATCAAAGTCAACCACTTCAAGACAACTTTTGCACATTGAGACTACAAAAGATCAAGAGCAATTTTAGTGAGAAAATTCTCTCAAAAGAAGATTTGTACTCTTAGTTGTGTGAATCTTGTATAAGCTTTTCTTGTGTGAGTAAATTACTTCAATAGTGTAATTTTGTGAGGGTTATCTGAGTGATAGTAAAACTTCCTAACTTGACCAAGTGTGGCTTGGGGCAAGGAGGAAGTGATTCTTCCTTTGTACACAAACATTAGTTGTAATTGATCAACTAGAAAAAACTTGCTTTATAAAGTGATATTCAAACTCAAGAGGAGTTTGGAATTTGGTTTGCTACTCTATCTCTTTCATTTACTATCTTGCAATATAAATTGTTCATCTCTTCTACTCATGAACATTCGTGCTTTCTCATTAATTGTTCCATTATGTGGTTATCTAGAAAAGAGGGTAAATTTCATATTTAACCAAAAAGTGTCTCATAACTTGGTTAGTTTTTAATTCACCTAATTCACCCCCTCTTAGGTTGTCTTCGATCCTTACAAAGTTCTACAATTCAACCCAAATTCAAACTTATTTACAACCCAAAAACCAAATGTAAGATATAACATCAAATGTCAAAATACAATCTATCTACCAAAAGAATAAGTACAAGAGCGTTAGATACGTTAATGCATACTTAATTGCTCCGGCCTCCACTCCTATAAGGAAAACAAAATTAAAGAAATGAGCTAAAAGCCCAATGAGGTTTCCAAACAAGTAGTCAGGTAGGTAAAACACAAAAATATTACATTTAACACTTTACATAGTAATAAATAGTCATTCAAGCAGTAAACATTCAATCATTGGAAGGATACGTGCTCACTTGGAGCCATTCATTCAATCATTTAGTCTCCGACCATTTTCCTTATTCCCCTGACATTTGAAAATATTTAGCAGTAAAAACTTCTTCAGTGTTCATTTCACTCATTCATTCATTTTAATCATTGCATTGTATTCATTGGCCAGTTCTCTACTAGATTTCGTGGTTATACTCGAGTATACCAAACACTGTTCCAGAGTCACCAGCCGCCTGATCGAATCCGCTTCTGGCTCGAGTCGACTGGCAACGAAGGGTAAGGGCTCAATTCAGCCAAAGGCTTACATTCATGCACAAGTAACATTCAATAAATTCGCATTCACTTAGGTCGAGTGCGACAAAGTACACACTCACCCACTGAAAATCCATTTAACAATCATTGAGAAGCGTTGAACATTCAAGCAAACATTCATAACATTCCACATAGTCATTGGAAGCACAACATGCAAGGAACACTCACCGATATCAGTAGAGTAAATGTCAAAAGTTCATCCCCGAGTTATTCTCGTGCTCACCAACAAACCCTAAGAACAACCAAGATAAAGATATTATGGTCTAACCATCCAAACCTTAAGTGAACAAAGTTCGCATATTAGGCTCAACTATGTGCCACAAGCCTATACAAGATGACCTCTCAAACACAAAGGGTTCAAGGACAAATTTGATAGTGCAAATCAAGGAAAAATCTAAATGTATCCTAAAAGTGAGGAGAGCAATTTAAACATCCAAAATCTCACTAAAATAAGGTTTAAAACCCAAAAAATGTTTTCCAAAGTTTTCCAAGTCCTAATCAATCCATTTGATAAAATTTTCAACTTTGGTGACATTTTGTTGAAAAGGTATAACTTGAGTTCCATAAGGCAAAAAATCACAAAACTTACATTAGAAATAGACTCCAAGAACTAACATACTTTAGAAAACATCTTCATAAAATTCAACTCGTAGGTTAGTCAAATTTCAGTTCAAACTTACTATTGTCTCGTGTGCAAAGACAGAATAGTCATAGTTTTTCAAGAAATTTTGCAAATTTTCTGTTATTTATAGGAGTTGAACCAAATCCTAAATTTTATATCGTTGAAAGTCCTATAAGTTTAGTTTCAAACGCAACAAATGGAACTCAATTCCGATTTTCCTATACGAAGTTATAGTTAATTTCCCAAAGCTGTGCAGGGCTTCTTGTGAAAATTTTCCAGCAAACTATTAGTTTGGAAAACTAGGTTTTTCTTTTCTTAAACCTCTTTGTTTTGGCTCAAAACTAACACAAATGCAAAGAAATAGCTTGTAACAAGTGTTTTGAGTAAAATCATATGCAAGAGGAAGACAAAAATGCCCTAAACTCACACCTCAATATCACTTCCACTCACATGAACTACAAGAAAAAAAAGGGCCAACATCTCCCCTGTTTTTTCCTAATTTTTTCCTTCAATTCCAAAGCTGAAGTTTCACAGCAAAACAGCTCCAACAAGTCCACAAAATATAAACTACAAAGAGGTCCTTATTTCAACCATAAAACTAACTAATTTTAGCATATCCCTAGCACATATACATTGTAACCCTAAACTGGAAATTTAAGCCCTAGGCTGGAATTTGACACCAAGAGCAAGAAATCCTTGAAGTGAAGCCAAAAATACATGTATAAGTTGGAAAATTCTCAATGCAGCCCAAACTTTTATAGCAAAGCTAGAAAATAATCATCTCATGGCTAGAAAATATGAATCAAAGCTAGAAAAGTTTCACCAACTTCACAACCCATGAAATCTTCTATAAAACTTTCATATTCAAGTAATATATCCACTAAAATGCAAGATTAAAGGAGAAAAGTAGTTCCTTACCAAGATTACCTTCAATCCCTAAGAAGAGTAGCAAATCACAGCTTTCTTCCCCAAAATCACACCACACCAAGCTCCTTCCTTCTTTGTTGCAACCTTCTATGGATGGATTTAGGGTTTGAGGTTGATTTTCTCACAAAATCAAGCTAGAAAGCAAGATAGAACTTGAAGAGTTTTCTCTCTTTTCTTCCCTTAGAGGTTCGGCCACAAGGAGTAAAGAAAGTGACGGATTTTTCTTCACGTTTTCAAGATAAAGGCAAAGGATAGTATTGGTCAAAGTTGGGTTTGATGGTTGACAAGTGTCAAAATCCAATTCCATTCCTATCCCTTTGTCTCTCTTGTGTTTCTTATAGCTAATCTATCTTGTGTTCCTCTAATACACTCTTAACACTTTTAATAACATAACTTCTCTAGTACCACACTCGTTCTTGTCCACAAAATATAACACACACATTTCACTAGTCAGTCAAACTACCTTAATGCTCTATAAAACATAACATGCACTAAAATATAAAAAGGGAAATGATAAAAATCTTGACTCAACCAATAAAATCACTATGAAATTAAGGCAAGCAAAATAAAATTAAAAGAAAATATAAATTATTTTTTCAAAAATAGGAGAAATTTTAAAATTATTTTCGGGTCCTCACATCTTCCTAATAAGAAAATTGTGAGAACAATTGAAAATTTCATTGTACAACTCATTTTTGTTGAAGACAGAGAAGATCATTGGGAGCTTGTTCATCGTCTTGGCTAAACTTTCTTTATCTATCTTTTTACTTGTGATTCAATATGTGTTTATGCAATGAAACTATGTTCTTTCTTGCTATATATCATATGGGTCGCTAAACTTCTAAATCTACGGAGTAGATGAAATTTGTGGTTACTTGATATGAGTTGAATACGATTTACACTTATTACATCTTGTATTAACTTGTTCATTTATGTATGCTTATCACTTGTTGTTGCTTGATCACCAGTAGCAACTCTTTAGTTGTTATTAATCAATGAAAGTTGGTAATGATGATGGAATAATATAAATGGAGTTTAAATAGTGGACTCATGAGAATGGAGGTACAATTAAGTGGATTAACTTTACATTTCATGAAGAACACAGGAGTAGATCTAGTTATTCACCATGAGAATAGGGAAAACTAGTCTAATCTAGGCCATTTCATCATGAGAGTGAGTTTTGGTAACATTGGAAATGAATTCCTAGTTTAACAACAGTAGTAACATGTGATAAATCTATTCACTTGTATCTTTTGTGCCATAAGTGGATTCTACATCCCTAGAGTCAAGTATTTAGTGAAATTTGTGAGAACTCGTAATTTTTCCCATTTTTTAGGTTTTATTCGGGTTACTGGCATGTTTTCTGCATTTTCTTTATTCAAAAAGTTTCTAGATAATTTTTATGAGTAAATATAGTTTTTAGGTGAGTTTTCTAGTATTAGTTAGTTTTTAAGAAATTAAGAGCGTATACTGGACGTGGGACCCACTAGGACGAAAAGTTCGGAAAAATTCGGCCAGTTAGGTTAAGTTTTGGATACTGGATTTAATTTATCGGGTGTTAAGAGATAATTAGAGGTTATCAAGTGGATTGGTGTGAGAGGAACAAAGAGATAGAAATGCATTAAATAGGGTGACAAGTGTCACCATAAGAGTAAGTTTTAAGTATGACTACTATTCATTCTTTTACCATTTGACCAAATAAACCAACAAAAACAAAAATTACCAAAATTCACCCTTATTTCCAAGCTCTTGAAGCCGGCTCTCTCCAAGGAAGAAAGAAAGAAAAGCCCTCCAAATTCCTAACTCTACTCTTGCTCAAATCCAATAACTCAACCATTTAATCTTGCTTTTGTTCCATAGAAACCCTTAAGTGAGTGATTGTGAGGTGTTTAGTGGAGTTGTTTGGAAGGCTAAGGGGATTAGTTGCTCCCTCTCTTGTATTACTAAGGTGAGTAGTGAAGGAACCCCTCTCCTCCATCTAATGATGTTTAATTCATGATTTGTGGTAGCCTAAGAGGGAATTTTGTGGATTATATCTTGATTTTGGATGAATTTGGTGAAGTTTTATAATTATTGATGATTTTTCTGTTTTCATATGATTATCTTTGTGTGCCTATGTATGATGATTGGAAATGATATTGAAGGAAGCTAGAAGGTGGAAAGTGTGGTTAATTGCAGAAAATTTCTGTTTTGGAAGGAAATTTTGAAAGTTAGGGTTTCATTTTCTTACATTCTGCCCGGCACTGTACCTCATAGTTAGAGGCCGAATTGGCCTTGGGTTAAAACATGAAAGTTGTAGGAAATGATATTTTAGAGATGGCTACAAAAGTTCAGGTTAATCGGAGCAACGTAGCTTGTGAAAAGACTGAAATACCCCTGCTGCCCTGTTTCTACTCGAACTTGGTAATCAGTTCTGGTAATTGATTAATTTGATAGGGAATGCTTCTAATTTGGTTGTTGATGTCTTCTGATGAATTGTAGCCTTGTATCTTAGCTTTCGGATGGCTTTGGAATCACTTGATTTGGACTTAGGTAGCCTGACTTATGATGTTTGAACCAGAATGCGGTTTGTGAACCTATTTTTACGGTTCTGGTGTAGTATATTGAAATTTTGACCTGGTTACACTCAGAACTGGATAGAATAGCCTACTTCAATATTGTAGCCCTATCTCTTAGCTTCGAAACGGCTATCTTGCACCTCCATCCGATAATCGTAGTGCCAATGGTGCCAAAACCGTAAAATGACGTCAAAAACTATTTTTTTTGGGTTAGAGCTTAATTCCATTTCCGGATTTCCCTGGTTTACTCTAGTGCTTATACATTCTTATGGAGCCTTATTTTGATAGTATTGGGAATTGGTTTATGACTTTTAATTGAGTCTTATTGTGCTTATTTGAATATGTTAGGACGTGACGGTGGTGCAAGACGCTCTTAGGTGGAAGTGCATGAAATATCATTTGCTTGATTGGTGAGTGTACTACTCACTTGTTGTTTACAATGTGGCTTTGGTATATGTGAACTTGATGCCTTGAAGGCTTATTTGCTCCGTTGAAATTGATTAAGTGAGGGTGTACTTGATCGCCCTCACCCATTTGGTGTCTCATATGACTGTCTACTGTTTCACTGTAATGATTGAATGATACATGAAATACTGAATTTGGTTCATGCATTTGGTGTCGGTTGGACGAGTATCCAACGACCATTACTGATCCTACTGAGCTCAACCCCATTGGTAGTCGATTGGATCAAACCGGTGAGGGCTTGGTCGTGAAAATTGACGAGCCATGGGGACTATTATATGAAATCTTGTAGTAGTGAGACTCTTGATTCCGGTATACTCGAGTATTACCAAATTTCTACTGTTTGGAGTTCGGGCCCGGTAGGGGTATGTTGGGTGGAAGGAATGGAAGTAAAGTGGAGCCTACGGATGGTTACTTTGTAAACATTGACGGAGGGTCAATGAAGTCTGATCAAGTATACGAGCGAGGAAAGGGGCTCTTGAGAGCCGTCCGTATTCTTTTACCCATCTTGTTAATGTGTGATCTTAGTTTATTTTTTTCCTTGACCGCTTTATGCCTATATGACTTGGTTGCTTGAGTGATAGTATACTACTGGGCGTAAGCTCACTCTGTTCCTTTTGTTTTCCTTACAGGAAAATAAATACTTTTGGACTGGATTTGATAGTTGGTTGCCGAATTGAGCTATATGGACATATCTTTTGTATAGCTCATTGATTGAAACCCTAAATGTATTTTTGGGTCCGTTTTCTCTTTTGATTTGGCAAACTGTACATGTATCAACTTTTGAATAACTTTTGTATGCCACTTTGGATTGTGTATGCTTGATTTCATCGTATAAATGTTTGATTGATGTTTGGTTGGATTTTAACGTGTTGGTTACTATTCATGGCCGACTCTGTTTTCATTTTTTATATTTTGTAATTTTGACTTGTCTAAGTGCGCTTGTATGTTCCAGAACTTTTAAACCGTATTGAATTGTCCCGTTAGTCCTGGCGAGAGTTAGGCAGGCAGTCCGCTAACCCCTTTGGTTGCCTTAGGGGAAGGTGGGGCTGTCACAGGTGGTATCAGAGCCTAAGTTTGAATTGGCCTGGGCGTGTTAGAAAGGCTCGACTTGAGGATTATGTTAAGTATGTTCCTTAAGGTTATTTACATGTATTTACTCTTTTGGTGTAGGATGGACGGACGGGGTGAGTCTAGTGATAGCCCTCCGGGCGAGCGATCTCGTGGAGCGCTCCCAGTGATCCCATACCAGATTCGGCCAAGAGGGGTCGTTGTGCGTTGGAGCCCGGTTAACCGCCTCTGACGTTGCGAATGTCGACACACGTACGCCTACCCTAATGCCTTAGTGTTGGCCGTGACTGAGGAGCGTAAGGAGTTGGCCGCAGATAAGTCTAGGCTTGAGTCTGAGGTGAATCAGTTAAGGGCGGATAATGAGAAACAAGCCAAGCGAATCAAGGATTTAGAGTACGATGTGCTTGAGGTAGAGGATCGGGTGGATGACTTGTGCACTCAGTTTAGGGAGACACGTGAGCGCGAGTCTAAGCGAGCTCGAAAGGTGAAGGTTCGAGCCGCATCGATCCTGAACCTCTGCGCCGACGTGGTCGAGGGAGTGAGCGACGAGGCGTCGTGCACAGGGGCCGAGGCGTCGGGTGGGTCCACTAGCCCGACGACGGACTAGGTTGTGACTCCTAGGATCTTTTGGGATAGTTTTGTGTCTGTATATAGGACGGATAGGGACAAGAGCCTTAGCTAGCCATTTTGTATGTCGGATTAGCTACATGTATAATCTTTTGATAAGGCCATTCCCTGGTGGATTTTCTATGTTTAGACTTGACTTGACTGTACTTGATTTGACTGTACTTGGCTTGACTGGTTGTTGATATGTGTGTTGTTTGACTTTGTTTGGAATGTATATATATGTTATTGTAAAAGCTTTTGGGATTTTATTTACATGCATTGTTATTCTATTGTTCTACTACGTTTGCCTAGATCAAATAGATTTTATGGAAGGCACACGTAGTGGACGGGGGCGTGGGCGCGGGAATAGGCAACCTACGCCAGACCGGGGTGCTGGAGAAACCTCCTCTGGACCTAATCCTGAACAGAGGGTTGACCCCAACGTGCAGATAGCTGCCGCTATGCAGCAAATGACCAACCTGCTGGCAAAAGTGGTGCAGCAACAAGGCCAAAACCCAAACCCTAATTCTGGAAACCCGGGCAACCACGTCGAGAGCGAAGACAGAGCTCTCGAACGATTTCAAAAGTTTGCTCCACCCAAGTTCATTGGGGGGCCCATCCGGATGTCGCCGAAAGGTGGCTCGAGAAGATGGTTGATATTTTTGCGGTCTTGCACTACACCGAAAAACGGCAGGTGACTTTTACCGTTTTCCAGTTGGAAGGGGCGGCCCGTTCCTGGTGGAACGTAATACGGCAAAAATGGGAACGGAAACAAACGCTCAGGACTTGGGTGAATTTCATAAGGGAATTCAACGCGAAATTCTTCCCTCCTCTAGTTCAGGAGAGGAAGGAAGATGAGTTCGTCCGACTCCGCCAAGGGGCTCAATCTGTGGCGAAATACGAGAGTCAATTCACCCGCTTGTCCAAATTTGCGCCTGAGCTGATCATGACCAAGCAACGGCGGATCAGGCGCTTTATCCAGGGCTTGAATGTCGAAATCCAGAAGGACCTCGCAATGGCTCAAATCAATGCTTTTAGCGAGGTCGTGGAAAAGGCCCAACGGGTAGAGAGTGCTAGATTGCAAGTCCGGAACTTCCAGGCAAAGAAATGGGGTTTTCCTGGGAGTAGTTCAGGACAGGGTGAGAAGAGTACCCCCTCTAAGTTCAGACGAGGAACTGGAGGTGGACGACAGACGGGTTCCGGCAGAGGGGCTCAGTCCAGGAGTGGCCCAACTGGGAGAGGCCAAGGTGGAAACTTCCACAAGAGTTCTGGTTCGGCGTCCCGTGGGCCTTGTGGGTATTGCGGAAAGCCGAATCACTTCGAAGATAATTGCTGGAAGAAAGAGTGCAAATGTCTGCGTTACGGAAGCGCAGACCACCAGCTTGCTACCTGTCCAATTTTAAAGCAAGACGGAAAGGGAGCTCAACCCGTGCCAAAGACCAATACGGGACCGGTTAAGGGAGATGGGACGCAACCTAAGGTGCCAACTCGAGTATATTCGTTAAAACCCCAACAGGTTCCAGATTCCTTAGAGGTCGTAGAAGGTACGATCCCTATTTTCCACTGTTTTGCCAAAGTTTTAATTGATCCTGGTGCCACTCATTCCTTTGTTAACCCTGATTTCATGTGTGACATCGATATAAAATCTGCTAGTTTACCATATGACCTAGAAGTTAGTACACCCACGGGAAATCAACGTTTGGTTACTAGTATGGTTTATAGGAATTGTGAAGTGTGGGTAGGAGAGAAGAGATTGTTAGGGGACTTGATAAGGTTGGTCATTAATGGGTATGATGTGATTTTAGGTATGGACTGACTAGCCAAGTATAATGCCCAACTGGATTGTAAAACGAAAGTGGTAGAATTCCGCATTCCGGGTGAGGCAACCTTAAGGTTGGATATAAGGGGTAGGTTAGTCTCATCTGCTTTGATTTCGGACATTCGGGCTAGGAAACTGCTAAGTAAAGGGGCACAAGGATTTTTAGTCTTTCTGATTACCACCCCAACGGAGAAGTTAAAAGTGAAGGACGTGGCCATAGTAAAGGAATTTCCGGATGTATTTCCTGATGAGTTAGTAGCCCTACCTCCGGAAAAAGAGATAGAATTCAAAATAGATCGGCTACCTGGAACCTCCCCTATCTCAAAAACCCCATACCGAATGGCGCCTGCGGAGCTCAAGGAGCTAAAGTTGCAATTACAGGATCTTTTAGAGCGGGGATTCATTCAAGAGAGTGGGTCTCCTTGGGGAGCCCCTGTACTGTTTGTGAAGAAAAAGGACGGTGGTTTGAGGATGTGTATCGATTATTGGGACCTGAATAATATTACGGTTAAAAATAAGTATCCACTGCCCCACATAGATGAGTTGTTTGACCAGTTGCAGGGAGCGGTGGTCTTCTCGAAACTGGATCTCCGCCAAGGGTATTACCAGTTATTAATCAGGAAGGAAGATATTTCGAAAATCGCTTTCAACTCGAGATATGGGCATTACGAATTCACAGTTATGCCATTCGGACTAACCAATGCTCCTGCCGCCTTCATGGATCTAATGCATAGGGTTTTTAAGCCCTACCTGGATCGATTTGTCGTAGTCTTCATCGACGACATTCTGGTCTATTCCAAGACACGTGAAGAGCATGAGCAGCACTTGAGGATTGTCTTACAAACCCTAAGAGACCATCAACTGTACGCCAAGTTCAGCAAGTGCGAATTTTGGCTGGAGAAAATTTCTTTTCTGGGACACATAATTTCTCAAGAGGGTATTTCAGTTGACCCGGTGAAAGTAGAGGCTGTGACTAATTGGAAGAGGCCAGAAAATCCCACCAAGGTCCGCAGCTTTCTAGAGCTGGCTGGATATTACCGGCGTTTCATCAAGAACTTTTCCAAACTGGCCGGTCCCCTAACCGACTTGACAAAGAAACATGGTCGGTTCATTTGGAATGCCCGATGTGAGACAAGTTTTCAAGAGTTAAAGAAAAGATTGGCCATGGCTCCAGTTCTAGTCTTACCTAACGGAGGTGACGGGTTTGTCGTTTATACCGACGCGTCACCAGAAGGTCTAGGGTGTGTGCTGATGCAGAACCGAAATGTGATATCTTTTGCCTCAAGAAAGTTAAAACCCCACGAGCAGAACTACCCAACCCACGATCTGGAGTTAGCCGCAGTTGTTTTTGCTCTGAAGAAATGGAGACACTACCTATATGGGGTTACCCTTGAGGTTTACTCGGACCATAAGAGTCTTAGGTACCTCTTCTCACAGAAGGAATTGAACATGAGGCAACGACGGTGGATAGAATTTCTGGAAGATTACGACTGTACCATCCACTACCATCCAGGAAAGGCGAATGTAGTGGCCGATGCTTTGAGTCGCAAGGTTCAAATAGCAGGGTTGATGATCAAAGAGTGGGATTTGTTAGAATTCGTTTGTGAGTGGAAACCCTGCCTTGGGAGTCATAAGGTGAGTTTTGCCAATGTTAAAGTGACCGCCACTCTACTGGAACGCATTAAAGAAGCGCAAAAGGAGGATTTGATGGTACGGAAGTGGGGAGAGAAAGTGGGAAAAGGAGAAACAACTGATTTCAATTTTAGTCCTAAGGGTATTTTAAAATACCGAAACTGAATCGTGGTACCGAAGGATGAAACGTTGAAAACAGAGATTCTAGAGGAAGCCCATCGGTCCAAGTATACAATCCATCCGGGTAGTAGCAAGATGTATCAAGACCTGAAAGGAACCTATTGGTGGGACAATATGAAGAAGGAAATCGCTCTGTACGTGCAAAAATATCTTGTTTGCCAACAGGTTAAGGCGGAGTATCAAAAACCATCGGGTTTGTTACAACCCCTTGAGATACTTGAGTGGAAGTGGAAAAACATCACCATGGACTTCGTTTCAGGTTTGCCGCGAACACAGCGAGAACACGATGCCGTTTGCGTGATCGTCGATCGATTAACCAAGTCGGCTCATTTCTTGCCGGTAAACATGAAGTATTCCATGGATAAGTTGGCTCAACTGTACATGGACGAGATTGTAAAGCTGCACGGTGTTCCTATCAACATCGTCTCCGATAGAGATCCCCGGTTCGTATCTCGATTTTGGCAGAAGTTCCAAGAGACTCTAGGGACTAAACTCAATCTAAGCACCAGCTATCACCCTCAGACGGATGGACAATCGGAGCGGACAATCCAAACTCTTGAGAACATGCTACTGACTTGCATTCTGGATTTTGGAGGCAATTGGGGTCAACACATGACCTTAGTAGAGTTTGCGTACAACAACAGCTACCATTCGTCGATTCAAATGGCTCCATACGAGGCACTATATGGACGAAAATGCCGATTACCGATCTACTGAGACGAAGTTGGTAAGAGAAAGGCCTTAGATCCAACCACTATTCCATGGATGGAGGAGGCGCGAGAAAAGGTGAAGCTGATACGGCAACGACTCCAAACTGCTCAAATCCGACAAAAGAGCTATGCGGACAATCGAAGAAAAGACTTGGAGTTTGAAATTGGAGACCGTGTTTTTCTCAAGGTTACACCGTTACGGAGCGTCACGGCGGGTAGAGGAAAGAAATTGCAACCGAGGTTCGTCGGATCTTACAAGATCCTACAGAGGATAGGTGCGGTAGCATATAGGCTAGAGCTGCCGTCAAGCCTCTCTCGAATTCACGACATTTTCCACGTTTCGATACTCAAGAAATACTATCCCGACCCATCCCATATATTACAACCAGAGGAGATCGACGTAGACGAATCGCTTGCTTACGAAGAAAAACCTGTCCAAGTGCTTGACCGGAAAGTCAAAGAGCTAAGAAACAAGCAGATTCCGTTGGTTAAGATACTGTGGAGAAACCATGGGGTAGAGGAAACTACCTGGGAAGTGGAAGAAGAAATGCGAAAGAAATACCTTGAACTTTTCGTGAGTTAAGGTGAGAAATTTCGAGGCCGAAATTCTTTTAAGGGGGAGAGAATGTGAGAACCCGTAATTTTTCTCATTTTCTAGGTTTTATTCGGGTTACTGGCATGTTTTCTGCATTTTCTTGATTCAAAAAGTTTCTAGATAATTTTTATGAGTAAATATAGTTTTTAGGTGAGTTTTCTAGTATTGGTTAGTTTTTAAGAAATTAAGAGCGTATACCGGACGTGGGACCCACTAGGGCGAAAAGTTCGAAAAAATTCGGCCAGTTAGGTTAAGTTTTGGATACTGGATTTAATTTATCGGGTGTTAAGAGATAATTAGAGGTTACCAAGTGGATTGGTGTGAGACGAACAAAGAGATAGAGATGCATTAAATAGGGTGACAAGTGTCATCATAAGAGTAAGTCTTAAATATGACTACTATTCATTCTTTTACCATTTGACCAAATAAACCAACAAAAATAAAAATTACCAAAATTTACCCTTATTTCCAAGCTCTTGAAGCCGGCTCTCTCCAAAGAAGAAAGAAAGAAAAGCCCTCCAAATTCCTAACTCTACTCTTGCTCAAATCCAATAACTCAACCATTTAATCTTGTTTTTGTTCCATAGAAACCCTTAAGTGAGTGATTGTGAGGTGTTTAGTGGAGTTGTTTGGAAGGCTAAGGGGATTAGTTGCTCCCTCTCTTGTATTACTAAGGTGAGTAGTGAAGGAACCCCTCTCCTCCATCTAATGATGTTTAATTCATGATTTGTGGTAGCCTAAGAGGGAATTTTGTGGATTATATCTTGATTTTGGTTGAATTTGGCGAAGTTTTATAATTATTGATGATTTTTCTGTTTTCATATGATTATCATTGTGTGGCTATGTATGATGATTGGAAATGATATTGAAGGAAGCTAGAAGGTGGAAAGTGTGGTTAATTGCAGAAAATTTCTGTTTTGGAAGGAAATTTTGAAAGTTAGGGTTTCATTTCCTTACATTCTGTCCGGCACTGTATTTCATAGTTAGAAGCCGAATTGGCCTTGGGTTAAAACATGAAAGTTGTAGGGAATGATATTTTAGAAATGCCTACAAAATTTCAGGTCAATCGGAGCAACGTAACTTGTGAAAAGATGGAAATACCCCTGCTGCCCTGTTTCTACCCGAACTTGGTAATCAGTTCTGGTAATTGGTTAATTTGATAGGGAATGCTTCTGATTTGGTTGTTGATGTCTTCTGATGAATTGTAGCCTTGTATCTTAGCTTTCGGATGGCTTTAGAATCACTTGATTTGGACTTAGGTAGCCTGACTTATAATGTTTGAACCAGAATGCGGTTTGTGAACCTATTTTTGCGGTTCTGGTGTAGTATATTGAAATTTTGACCTGGTTACACTTAGAACTGGACAAAGTAGCCTTTTTCAACATTGTAGCCCTATCTCTTAGTTTCGAAACGGTGTATCTTGCACCTCCATCCGATAATTGTAGTGCCAATGGTGCCAAAACCGCAAAATGACGTCAAAAACTGTTTTTTTTTTGTTAGAGCTTAATTCCATTTCCGGATTTCCCTGGTTTACTCTAGTGCTTATACATTCTTATGGAGCCTTATTTTGATAGTATTGGGAATTGGTTTATGACTTGAAATTGAGTCTTATTGTGCTTATTTGAATATGTTAGGACGTGACGGTGGTGCAAGACGCTCTTAGGTGGAAGTGCATGAAATATCATTTGCTTGATTGGTGAGTGTACTACTCACTTGTTGTTTACAATGTGGCTTTGGTATATGTGAACTTGATGCCTTGAAGGCTTATTTGCTCCGTTGAAATTGATTAAGTGAGGGTGTACTTGATCGCCCTCACCCATTTGGTGTCTCATATGACTGTCTACTGTTTCACTGTAATGATTGAATGATACATGAAATACTGAATTTGGTTCATGTATTTGGTGTCGGTTGGACGAGTATCCAACGACCATTACTGATCCTACTGAGCTCAACCCCATTGGTAGTCGATTGGATCAAGCCGGCGAGGGTTTGGTCGTGAAAATTGACGAGGCATGGGGACTGTTATATGGAATCTTGTAGTAGTGAGAATCTTAATTCCGGTATACTCGAGTATTACCAAATTTCTACTATTTAGAGTTCGGGACCGGTAGGGGTATGTTGGGTGGAAGGAATGGAAGTAAAGTGGAGCCTACGGATGGTTACTTTGTAAACATTAACGGAGGGTCAATGAAGTCCGATCAAGTATACGAACGAGGAAAGGGGCTCTTGAGAGCCGTCCGTATCCTTTTACCCATCTTGTTAATGTGTGATCTTAGTTTATTTTTTTCCTTGACCGCTTTATGCCTATATGACTTGGTTGCTTGAGTGATAGTATACCACTGGGCGTAAGCTCACTCTGTTCCTTTTGTTTTCCTTACAGGAAAATAAATACTTTTGGACTGGATTTGATAGTTGGTTGCCGAATTGAGCTATATGGACATATCTTTTGTATAGCTCATTGATTGAAACCTTAAATGTACTTTTGGGTCTGTTTTCTCTTTTGATTTGGCAAACCGTACATGTATCAACTTTTGAATAACTTTTGTATGCCACTTTCGATTGTATATGCTTGATTTCATCGTATAAATGTTTGATTGATGTTTGGTTGGATTTTAACGTGTCAGTTACTATTCATGGCCGACTCTGTTTTCGTTTTTTATATTTTGTAATTTTGACTTGTCTAAGTGCGCTTGTATGTTCCGGAACTTTTAAACCGTATTGAATTGTCCCGTTAGTCCTGGCGAGAGTTGGGCAGGCAGTCCGCTAACCCGTTTGGTTCGCCTTAGGGGAAGGTGAGACTGTCACAAAATTTCTCCATTGTGTCTTGGAAGCTAATTAGTTAGGTAACTTAAATTATAAGTAATTGCAATTTCTCTTGCTTTTATTGATAGTTGGTCTAAATAATAAATCAAGTAAGGTCTTAGTACTTGTATAAGTTGCTTCTCGTGGGATCGACTCGATATATGACATAAACTATTATTTGACCTGTATATTTGCTATCAAATGGGTATATTTTAGAATTAAACTTGTACTCATATCTAGAACCCGTCAGCGATCTAGGCAAGCGACCCGATAAGCCCTAGGGGGAGGTGGAGGTCGTTATAGGTGGTATCAGAGCAATCTCGTGTGATATCTGTGTGGGGTGTGTGGCGACCCCACTTCCCCCTAAGGCGAACCAAAGGGTTGGCGGGCCGTCTGCCAAGCTCTCGCCAGGACTCACGCAAGCATTCTAACCCAAAACCTTCCGACGATTAACCTAAGCTATTACAATAATGATTCTTCCGAAACAAATCAATTTCTATCACCACATTAACTTCAGAGATAACAGCATATAACCTAGCCAATCGACGGTTCTTAAATATTTCCAGCGACGCTCGCAATAGATAGGGACATACTATACCAATACAAACATACAAATTGAGTATTAGAATTAGAGATTACACTTTTCCAGCTTCAAGTGGCAATCCAAAATGAAAAGTACGATGCTTAGCTTAGAATCCGTTACAAACCGAAAATTACAATCAAATTGTTCAAGTACAACCATAAGAAATATAAGCTTCTCAAATACTTTCAAACTTCCCATCCTGTAAGGAAAACAAATAAACATGGGGTGAGTTAAAGCTCAGTGGTGCCCCAAAACATGCAGTCACGTAATTCAAACAGCAAGTAATAACTTAAACAGGTTAAACAATTAAGAAAGCGTGTAACAACACAAGGTAGGATACAGGGGCTCTCAGGAGCCATTTTCCTCGCTTGAGCACCGTTTATCGTAGTTGACCCTCCGTCAACTTTCACTACCTATAATCCATGTAGATCCACTCATTTTAATCCTAACCCGTCACCATTCATACCCCTGTCCCGGGCCCGAACGTCGACTAAGGACGCAGTATACTCGAGATATACTCGTAGATAATTGGTCGAGGGATTCACCCAACGACGTTTTTGTAGTTAGATTCAAGTGCCGAGGGATTCACCCAACGACGTAACTACTTTTAGATTCAAGGATTATTGTAGTTAGATTCAAGTGCCGAGGGATTCACCCAACGACGTAACTACTTTTAGATTCAAGGATTTACGAGAAAAATGATTCACGCAAGTCACCACTCGAACGGCTAGTGCGATAAAGTACACACTACTCACTTCGATGGATCAAAACTCATTTTGCAATATATCACATATCGAGTCAAGAAAGCACTTAATTCAAGTAGGAAAAGAACAGGCAGGGACACTCACCAAGAGTGGAGTTCAGATATCAGGTTGGGAATCAAATTCTGCGTCCTCGCGATATCCTAAAAACCAAATTTTGAAACCATAAGTTTCTATTCAGTTTTTAAACTTATTCGTATAAGAATTTATTTAATATAATACTAGTTTACTTTCTCAAGAGATTTCAAAAATCTATTTAGATTGAAGCTTGACAAAAGTAGTAGAAATGTTCCTTATTTTTCCTTAGAAGGGGGTAACTAGTATTACTTACTAGAAACAAGTCGACAAACTTCTCAAAATCATAGTTAGAAAGTTACTTTGAACATTTCCCTAAAGTTACGGCTTTTGCAAAAATTATCCTTAAAAACTATTTTTCCTAGAATAGGGTTTCTTGCCGAGCAAGTCTCCCAAGCTTTTCAATAGGATTAGTAAAACTAGTATTTTAAAACTTTTCCTATAGTTAACTATACAAGTGCAAGGCTTATAGGAAGGAAAAGAATTGAAATAAGACTTGGAGTTTCCAAAAGTTATAGAACTTATTTACTGAAGCTATCGGGGCTGGTTTGAGCTGAAGGAAATTATTGAATTGGAAAGTTTTAGGCAAAACGCTAGATATAGAGTTTTATAATATCATACTAGCTGGAAAATATTTTTGGTTAATTTTGAACGCAGCTACTCGAGTTTGCAAGGTCTATACAATTTCCCCCCGCTCCGATTCCATTTCGAGATCATAATATGGATCAAAATATGGCAAAAATCACATAGCAAATTACTAGGGTTTCGTCAATCATTAGCCCTAGCTTTAGACAATTGAAATTCTGAATAAAATAAAATGATCAACCAAGGCTTCATCAATCATTAGCACTTGGTTTCAGCAAACCCAACATAAGCAAATAAAATAAAAGTGGAGTCCCAAGACATTCCAGCAATTAACTTCCATCATTCAATAATACTTTATAAAATTATTTCAATGGCTAAGGGCTTCGTCAATCATTAGCCCTTAGCACCCAACCAGTAATTCTTGTGACAACCAAGCTTAACATTTCAAATGTTTAAATCTACTAACAGTTATTTAAAACCAAAGACCACAATTGCAGCAGCCTCCTACTCAAGTATTTGATCCAAAGCCAAGAAATTCCATACATAATATCACATTGTCACCCCAAAATTCAAATGCATGACCATCTCAAGGTATTATAAAGCGAATTCAGTAGTAATACAATTTTTCCACAGCTCCAAAATATATGAGGAAATCCATACGTACTTCTTTATCAAACATGACTAAGGCTGGAAAATTTCCAGCTTATATCCATAGCTACCCTTCACTATTTCCAAATCGAATTCTCAAGATATCAAATGACCCATTGCCAAACAGTTTTCACAGACTACGTGTGCATTTTGTCATGCATTTCGGGTTTCTAACACCCCAAGGAAGAATTCTAAAGTCAAGCTGAAGATTCTGGTTCATAATCAAATTCGAGCAACAAGATTAAACATCCCAAAAAAATTCAAGAATCTGTCTAGCAAGCCACGGATGAATCATGCATGAAGGAATTTTCTGTTTTCACTTTATTTACTCAGGTGAAGCAGGCTAGTAAACTCTCACTTCCTCAAGCAATTACTTAGCTAAACAATGCACAATTTCCGTTCAGGAGTTGAAGTTAAACCCCTGTTAAAAATCTTCAAAATTTCCAGATTCATGTTCACGGTAGTTCATAAGGAACTTCTAGCAATAGCAATGGTTCTTAAAACAGGATTTTCTTTGGTTAAAACAGAATTTTTGGTACTCTATTAGTACATGTAAACACGTAGCTAGCTAGTAAAGGTTTCCAAATCAAATCCAGGTTCAAGCTACAATTATACTCATCTACACAAATCCAGAAATTATAACAACTAGTCTCGGATGATCATTCATGAATCAGTTTTTCTGTTTTCATTTTATTCTCTTGGTTAGCCGAGCTACTAGACCTCATGCGAACTTCAATTAACATGTTGTTAACTAGTTAATCGCATATATTCACTCTAATCATCATCATATGACAGATTGCAAATTACAATTCAGATTCAAGGTCTCGGAAATTTTCAGCTCATAAGAATTCCAATTCACAAAACCAGAATTTTTCCAAGTTCCTAGTTTCATTGTCCAATCGTGTAACTCAACATGCAGGCTCTTAAACATTTTATCTTCACTTGGATAGTTAGGATTATAACCACAGCTTGACATAATTAAGTAATTTAAGCAAATCATTTCTTAATTAGTCTCGGCAGAAGATTTTCATCAAACCAGAATTTCTTAGGTCCCTTAATTCATCAATCAACTTCATAGAATTAACATGCAGGGTCCTAGACATCATACACATTAAGTTCCACTCGGCTAATTACACTTGAGTGCTCAGGTTATCACAAGAAAAACAGAATTTCAGTTGCATTTCCAATCCATCCTCTCGGCAGAATCATTCACAATCAAAACAGAATTTTCTAATCTCCTTAGTTCATCATCCGATATTATCTTCAATTGAAGTCTTTTATTTTGCCCTTAAATTCTCACATGCAAGATTGCTGAGTTAATTAGCTAACATCCAGACCAGAAAATTCAGCTCGGCAGCAGCAAAACACTTTCATAAATCCAGAACTTGGTGAGACTACACTCGGGTGAGTTTGCATGCAAAAAGTTCTGTTTCATTTTTATTTCCAGAGTAATCCAGGCTAATTAAATTCATGCATGACCCTAATCATAATAATCATCCAAGATTCGATTAGTTAATCACCAATGCATGCTCAAATCAATTCCAGAAAACACATTAGAGCTACATTCCTAACTCAGCTACTCGGCAGGGGCATATAACCGAAACAGGAATTTTTCTAATATCTTAAATTCATCATCCGATGGTTCCACAGTACATGCATGCTTCAAGATAGCTCAAACTACCTCTGATTAGTCCTAAAATGATCCAGAATTTTACCTCACAGCAAGCTAATCTTTCACACGAAAATCTGGAAAATTTTTCTTCCTCTCAGCTCTCACGTACGCGGCAGTGATTGAGGTTGTGGTTGTCGGTGGAGCTGGTGGTGTCACAGTCGTGAAGTGGAGTGAAATGGAGGTGCAGAATGGGTGGATCTTGCTCACGGTTTCTCTCTGCCTTCACTCTAGCTTCAATGTTTGCGGACAAAACCAGAAATGGAACCGCACTCTCAGCATCCTTCCTCACTCTCGGTCGATGATAACAATGTGAGGGTGGAGTGTTATCTGAGGTAGGGAGTGTGCAGAGGTTATGGACTGGGATTGTGAAGTGGTGCTGCGGTTTGAGGATGGTTGAGTGTCGGAAGTGATTGAGTGTAGGGGTGGTGAAGCTGCGGTTGGCCGAATGGAGCGGCTTGTGATCATGGTGTCCGGGGAGTTGTTTGGCTGCCTGGAATGGTTGTGGCCGTGGGGTAATTGTGAAGTTGTGAGGGGTATTTTAGTCTTTTCACTTCTCCTCCTATTATCCACTTAAGTCCTTGGTTCTAACTTAGCTCCAAAAATTGCCCTCAAATGTGATTTGAACGCCTAATGATCCGCTAATCTTGCAAGGTTTTGATTATCGAAATTTTTGTGTCCTAAATATGGTTAGAGTACCTGTATTGTTTTTATTCTAGAATTTATCAGTTGCATAAAAATATTAGGATTTCTAACTACACTTAACCTTATTCGAAATTAGGATTAGCTATAAAACAAAATTAAGGAATTATTTTTAAGAAGTAAACTTAACATAACTCAAGAATTATTAACTTAGTGTAGCGAAGCTATGTGATTTAATAATTAGCACCGTTATATTATTTTGCACACGAAAATTATTATTATTTTTTATTTACTTGTTTAAAACAAATGAAATAGTGTGGTAGATTAGAATAAGGACTACGAATAAAATATGCACTAGTATATAAAAGCGAGTGAAAGTAATACTAGAAAAGATTTAAAGAATACGAATGCTAAATAAAAGTGAAATTGAAACATGCATTGGTATATAACTGCAAAATTCAAGGTTCTCACTGGGTGAGCTTGGACTAGGTGGTGTTATGGTCCCGATTATATGAATGAATGCAAGGGACTAAGTGCTCTTATTGAGCATAATCTAGGACATGATTATTGAAGCATAAATGTGAGTACATTAGGCGTAAAACTTTGACATGAAACTCGAGGAAATTAAAATTGTATGTCGGGTAGGAATTCGAAATATGGTTGATTTACACTTGGAAGCGGCCGGCCTGAGTTGTGAATTATTCTATTTTCGGATTCTTGTACTCGAGTACAAAATATTTCTTTCAATGGTGTATTTGTAAATTGGGAAGGATTTAGTATATTGCATTACAATGTGATTAGAAATCAAGATTAAATTTGGGGAAGAAGAACCAAAGAGACCAAGGCTAGCTGTTGAGAGCTAAAGGTGAAGAGACAGTAGTGAGATCTTGAAGATTAGTGTAAATTCTTCATTTTAAGATGAATAATTCTACTAGTCCTTTAATGGTAATTGGATAATATGCCATCTCTTGGTTAAAAATGTGGTTTTCAGAGCTGGAATTTGAGTAAAATAGTAGTTTAAGTAAGGACTATGCAGCTGTGAACAGTTTTAAACTGTGAAGAGAGTTTTCAACTTGAGGTGAGATAAGTTTGACAAATCTACCATGTGATTAGTATGCTACCATTTGCAAATAATTTTGTGTGAGTTTTTGATGAAATTGTCGCTCCTTAAACTTATTGGAGGATTATTTAGGGCTAATGTCCAATAGGATAAAGATATCTAATTGTTAAGTTATTAGAAAATCAAATGTATGAAATGTTTGAGTCCATTTAGAATACTTGAGAGCCATTGATGTATTTAGGCAATGATCATACTATTTGATTTGGTATCGGACATAGTAGATCTATAATTTACTAAGGAATTTTTTATTAGTCTTACTGATGGGGTAATTGGATTGGTAATTGTGCTTGAAGAGATTGTCACTTTGGCTATGTTGGGATGATCATATACGGTAGTTAGTATGAAATAGACTTCTATCAATGGATAAGATTTATTGTATAAATATTTTGATGTATGTAATATTAGTTATATAGAGAGGACACGATGGTTGTATTGAATACTTCTTAAAGTTATTGGAGTAAGTTGGTGTAAGATTAATGACTAACTTTGTCTTTATTATACATGAAGTATATTGGTAGATGTTGATTTGGTGCTAAACCTAGACTTGATTATAATCGTGTATATATGTAGACAGTCATAGTTTAACAGTTATAAGTTATTTATTGCAGGTAGCGAAGGATTTTTATATTATGTTTAGTAAGATTTAAGGATCCATGACTGAAAGGAATGTAAGATATTTCTTATAGTATTAAGTATAAACTCTCACTTCTTCGAAGAACTATAACATACTTTTCATCAATGGAGTCAGTTTTACTTGACTTTTGGAGTATACTCAGTACTTCTTGTTTAAGCATCTTAATCAAGTTTTATTTGTTATGTGTGAAGTTTGACTTAAAGATGTGGCTCAAAAATCTTTCAATCAAAAAATTTTATTTCTTCACCATCCTATTTATTGATCTTTAAAGTTGACTAAAAGTTTGGCTTTGAAAGCAATTTAGAATTTGAGAATTTTTTTTCTCTTGATTGACTTATTTGGATGATTTTTATGGCATTTTCTTAGAACTTCAATATATATATATTTTGATTTTGTCACATCGATCTCGTGCAAGTTTTCAAGATATATTAGTTTGGTTGATGATGCCAGATTGAATTTATCATTAAGCATTGATTTCTTTATAGGATTGTTGTTGACTTTGGAAGTTATTGTATTGTAGATTCAAGTTTTTAAATTTCGGATATGATAGCCAATCATTAGGCACTACAATGAAATATTCTGAAATTTTGTAAGGAACTAGTCGGAAGGTTAATGATACCTAGATATTGGAAATGATGCATCATAGAGTAAGAAGATGGATAAGATTAAGACAAGGCTCAGGTTAATGGAGTTTTAACTAATAAGACAAGACTTAGATGGATGAGAATAAAAAAATGGATTTTATTTTGCAGTGGAATTCAGAGGAATGTAATATGTGGAATAGGTTATGATTATAAGGGCAATGATATTATGGTGAATCGTTGCAGCTTAAGGGTCTAAGGATCATAACATGTTTTATAAGGAGTTGACATAACAATTGTTTGTAGCAAGAAGCAACAGAGGGTGAGATCATATTTGAAAATTTAAAAGTTAGTAAATTTGATCTATTTATTGTCTCATAAGTTTAGAAGTAAGGACAAACTAATATTGAAGCCATGATTTGATAGTTCTATTGAATGGGATGATATTATTGGGATATTTGTACCTGACAGCTAGTGTGAAATAGGCTATGATCAATCTGAATGAACATCTCCAGCATTTGTGAATAAAGGTAGGAATTTCGAGAACGAAATTCTTTTAAGGGGGGGAGGAAGAGTGTGAGGACCCGAAAATTTTGTGTAAATTTCATGCTTTTATTTTAATTATATATACCTTATTATTAATGAATTTAAGTGTTTAATTGTTTTACCACTTGAGAGGTGAATAATAGGAGTTTGTAGTGTGAGAATCCAAAATTTATATAAATACTCTTCACCTTTTACTTAAAAATTCGAACATGTCATGTTACTTATCTATCGATTTAATTACGTGTTTAATTGCTTTTGTGTAACTCATTTGTTCAAGTACGTTTTAATTCATTGCAAGATTAAACCCTAGGGATATAATACTAATTCGAACAAATTAATGGGGCAATAGTGTGACCACTACAAATTATTTGGCCATAATTGAATAAAGTCTTGACACAAAATACATGCATTTGACAAATGCCTAGATTCTTGCCAAGTGTTAAAATTATTGCCAAATGACCAAATTGCCATGTGAATATACCTAAACTACCATGCAAGATATGTCAAGACAAAACTTCCCAAACACCAATTTTAGTTCATTCTTGTCTTGACCACGTCTTAAATCGAGAGAGAGAGAGAGAGAGTTGAGAGACCAAGAGAAAACTTGAAGCTTCCATCCTTCTTCAACCATGGAACACTGGCCAAGAAACAAGAAACAACTTCAACTCAAGCTAAGGGAATCGAGAGAACAACACAAAACCGTGAAGAAATAAGAGATAGTTTACTAAGTTCTTCTTCTTTTTCCTTCTACTTTTAGTTAGTGATGTCTTAGATTGAATTAGAACCAAGCAAAAGAGGTTTAGTTGGAGAAAGTTCATCCAAAAGTTGGAAATTTCTGGACAAGTTGCTGCTTGAAAACTGAGAGGGAAGTGGGTGAAGCTGATTTTGCGTTTCCAGCTTTTATTGGCAGGGAAAAAGAGGTAAAATTTGCTAACCACACCTCCATTCTCTCAATATGCCTAGGTACTTGTTGCATGTTGAATTTGAGTCAAGAAAAGAGGAGTTTTTCTAGAGAAAACCATACTTGAAGACTGATTTCTTGCCGGAAATTTCCAGCTTTGGCCAAGGGAAAAGAGAGCTCAGTTTCACAGCTTTTCATTCTAAATTTTGGAGGAATTTTACTATGAGTTCATGATACATGTCTTATCTCTTTCTTTATGTGATATATATGATGTTTTACTATTGAATCAAGTGGAAAGTTGGTGATTTTGGATGAAAACTTGAAGAAACTTGCTGGAATTTTCTGTTGGAACCTGTGGGAGAGAAGCTGGGATTTTTCTAACTTTATATCTAAAACTTTGGTTGTAAATTGACATATCTTGACTCCATATACCTTCTAACACTTCAATCTTATCAAGCATGTGAGTTTTGTGGTGAAAAGCTTGACTTTTGTGGCTGGAATTCTTGTTTGGAGGACTGCATGGTTGCTGGAAAATTTCCAGCTTAGCCGACGATGAATCTTCTGGTTTTGAAGGGGATTTTGGAGGAAATTGGCTGGAAAATCATGTTATGTGCTCTGTGTATGCTGTATTTGTGGTTGCATGCAAGTTTCTTGGTAAAAATTGGATTTGCAGGAGTTGAAATAATCATACAAAGACTGCAAGGCTATGAGATAGTTTGATAGGTTGTCCAGCTAAGCTAGCTGAACTTTTGGTTTTAAAAACTGAAATTTATTGGAGAGTTTTGTTGAATTTCGAAATTTCATGACCTCATTTCAGTATATAAGTGAATGCATGTCAAATTTGGTTGATGTTTGATGCATTGAATGAAAATTTGGTGAAGATATATGGCTGGAAATCCCAACTTTGAACCTGAGAATGCTGTTGTGTTCTCTCAAGGTTAGATTTCATCTTGTAGCCTGAAATTTATGAATATATTGATAAAAAAAACCCTAATCCTCCATTTTACTCTGTATGTTGTGTTGTCCTGATTTGGGAGGAAATAACTAAATCTTAGAGAAAGAAATGGGAGCCGATCGAGCATGTGAAACTGTTTTGACAGATTTGAGTTGATTGGATGATTTCGGTTGAATTACTGAGTTTTTCTGGATATTTTAGTTAAATCTTAATCAAAAATAATCTATAACAGAATGACAGTGAAATGTACCTTGAATTTGAGGAAGTTTAAGCAAGAATATAGCAAATTAATGGAAGAAACTTGATTACCCATTGCTGAAAAACTGTTTTGAACCACTCTAAAACTAGTGTTTAGATTTTGAGTTTAACTTTGAATTCTAAAATGGAACTTGAACCAAAACTGACCAAGACCTCTTCAAACTATCTTATAACAGTTTTACTATGAAAAATCCATCCAAAATATAGGATAAAATGAAGGAAGTTCATAGGAATACTAAGTTGCCAATCTTTAGGAAATTTATCAACTTCAAACTTTGATTTCTAAAATGTTAAGACCTAGATTCCAACTTTTATAAGAAAGTGGAAGTTACAGTTACCACTTACTCACCTTAACTTGCTATATTTCGATGAAACATAGAATTTTAAGATTTAAGTAGGTTAAGTTACCTAAACTTTAGAACTAGATGGTTACTAGAATAAGATAAGTATTAAGATTACCTCAAAACTCTATGTATGCATTTAAACATCTTGGATCATACATATAGGTATAGATATATACACACTTTTATCTAATTGTATCATATTAAGTTTAGTTTAGTTATAAGAATCAGGTAAGCCTAAAAAGCTAGAATAATCACTTAGACCTTAATGTCATCAAGTATTACACTTAATCATCACTTTAGGAAATTTAACAAATAATCTAATAAATTTACAAATATCTTAGGGGCCGAGGGTGAATCGGAGGAGAGACTGAGCACCAAGGAGTGAACTCCAACTATTTTGAGTGAGTGTTCTACATTTGTTTATAATGATTGAATACTTGATGAATGATAACTGTTAAGTGCCTAGTTGACTCATACTTGTTGGATTATTGACGTTTGAATGGTTTAGAGTGAAATTTTGGTAATTGCTACTGTTTTACTAAATGGCGAATATGTACTTTATTGCACTTGACCTAACTGCTCTTGAGAGCTATTAATTGTTTAACTATTACTATTAACTATGCATGACCATTTTGGGCCCAAACCCCATCGATGGTCGGCCTATTTGAGCCAGCAATGGGCTCGATCGAGTAGGTCAATAGTCCTTGAGTACCATTTATTGGTATAATCGATTATGACCCATTGAGGTGATCATCAAACACTGGAAGAAAGGAGAATGTTGGTTATTGTTTAACTAGAGAAATGACATTGGATTACTGAACGGAGCTAAGTGCTACGTCCAGAAACAGACGGGAGTTACATCTAGAGTCCGTATCAGTACTGCATCCTTTCATATTCACTGTGTTACTTGTTTTAGAATATTAATTGTTGTAACGTGTTTTATTGTTGGGTTGTGTACTTTGTGATTCTGTTGGACTGATGGATGTACTTGGAACCTTAATGGGCATTAGCTCAACCTTTTAGTTGTTTTCCTTACAAGAGTGGAGGACGGGGGTGAAAAGAGGCCGATAGTATAAGTTGGAGACTTGAATTTGTACTTAGGTGAATTTTGTAATTAACGTTAATGCTTTGCAGACTTTGTTTTGAGGGATGTACATGTTAAATAGTTTAAGACAGCTTTTGCTTTGATGGAGTACATACTTGAGAGTGAATGGTTTATTAATAGTTTGGTCTATATAAATGTTATCTCTCAAGTTAATGTGAGTGAGTCTTGGCATGAGCTAGGCAAGCGACCTGCTAAGCCCTAGCGTACGCCCTAGGGAAAGGTGGGATCGTCACAAAATAACTTGCTGAATAAGATAACATAAATAACCATGAAAAGATCACATAATAATCATAGTAAGTTCATCCACACGCCTAGGTATCAAACTAACAAGACATAAATGAAATGAAAACAAGAGCCAAACTTGTATCTACCTATTATATATGAAAGAAGTGAGATTACTGTAGCAGTCTCTATGGCTGCCATGTGGCTCCCATCTATTTTGACATGTGGCTCATTAACCTTTTGAGGAAGCTATCTTTATATTTTTTTTCCTTTTTCTTTTGGCTTTCTTTTTTTCCCTCACTTCCTCTTTCCTTTCTGGCAAAAGACAGTCACAAGAACTCTCATCCTCATCTACACTATCACTTGCACATTCAATTTTCACTCTGTACTCCTTTCATTTTTTTCTCTTTTTTTCCTTCACCCTAATCATTTACTCTGCTTTTTTTTTTCTATTGAATTACTTGATGCATTTTTTTTTTCAATTTTTCCATAATTAACTAAATGAATGGTTTTTGTTGTTGGAGTGGATGAGGGAAGATAGCAATTTTTGTTGGGGGAAGATAACAATTTTCCTCAACTTATATTCATTCCAATTTTAGTTTTCATTTATTAAAATTGTTATTTGATAATAGGCTGATAGTGCTGGGATGGATGAGGAAGAATTTGACAAGTGAAGATCCAAGGTGAATGATGACTAGGAAGAAAATAGAGAGGTCTATTGAATTTAAAATTAATCAAAGTATCTTAATTTATAGCTAGATAATTATATTTCCATATTTAGATTTATTTAAAGTTTCTTAATAACGAAAAATGGTTATTTACTAGATGAGAAGGATGATATGTAAAGGAATTGTTGGAGTTAGCAATTTAGGATATGAATAAAATATTTCATATAATCTCTTTATTTTGGGTCACTAACTTGTATCCATGATAGGTGGTTTATGTTCATGGTATGATAGTTTGAGAAGTAGATTTTAAAATCATTTGCTTAAGTTGATTCTATGAATTTGTAGTTTTATCATTTGTATTTTTGTGCCTAATAATAATATAAGCTAGATGTGGAACATGACTATTTGTCTAAAGGAGTTGATAAAATTTTTATAAACTCAAGTAGCTGAATTGATTATTGTTGTTAAGGAATTGCAATTGGTGGTGGAAGTCAAAATTGAGACTTTTAGCCTAGAGTGTGATTCGACCAAAAAATTGTTAAAAAATTCAATCTTGATTAAGAAGGCATTTTTGTGATCAAACAAATGGTTGGTTTCAACTTTGTACATGTGCATTTGCAAACATGGCAATTCATATTTTTATCTAATATTGCTATTTGTATTCTCAAGCTTTTTGGTAAATAATGCTATCACCTATTTGTAATGCTATTAAAAAGGATTTAAATAAAAGGATTTAAATAGATGGATTAACAACTTGTTTTTTCCCTGAAAAAGACGAAAAAACAATGTGTAGGTTTGTATGTTTTGAAAAGGATAGAAAAATGTGCAAGTTTGTATGTTTTATTGATGTTGAAAATTGTGATAGATCTTGACGACTTTCTAAACTTTTGCTAATTATTAAACTGCTAGAAGTATTATGACTACTTTTGGTTTAGTCACAATTAAAGTTATGCTGCTATTAAATTGACAATTTAGCATATTTATTATCTCTCCTTTTTTTGGTATTATTATGCACACATAGTATTGATTCAAAAATCTTTGTCCAAATCACGATAAATAGGGGACTAACTTCATAAACTAAATTTTTCTTCATAGCAAATTTTAATTGTTTTGATGCTCAAATTTTCTCCTATATTCACCAAAAAGATTTATTGCTCTATTTTTAACTAAACTTCTAAGGAGCACGGCTAAGATACCTCTAGTTATAAATATACATAAGAATAAATACAAGAAATAAAGTGATAGAAGAGATGTCATCCATGTCACTTGAACTCTAAGCTCCCCATCTTCATTCTCAACTTTGCTTATATCTAGCTACACACAAGGATTAGATGAAACAACTATACTAAGCTATACTACATTAATGAACTAGGAAGTTTTAGTAAAAAACTACTATTTTGTGTAGTTTCTCTAGGTTCCAAAGTTATGAAAATATGCCTTCAAACCCCCTATTTATATGTGAATTTAACCTCCAAATGAGTTGTTCAACTTGAGGTGAGATGCTTCATAAGATTCCCAAAATATGCTTCTACAAGTCTCTAAGCTACAGCTGAAATTCTTGCTGGAAATGAGTTGTAAAAGTTGTGAAAAAGTAAAGCAAATGGCTGTGCAAGTTGCATAGTCACCTTAAGAATATGTGGTGTCAATATGCATGGTTAAGGCCACATATTGCACCTACGTTTTACTTCCCCTGCATTTTATTTTTCCTTTTTTCCTCTAGCTAAAATGAGGAATTAAAACGTGGGTTCCCCAGCGTATTTAGGTCACATTTCTTGCTTAGAAAATTGCTCTTGTTCATTTAATCCTTTCCAATTCACCTTTGAATTGCATCATATATGTCACTTGAATTCTCCTCCATTTGAATTGATCAATAATCACCAAAACCTATAAATGTAAGTTTTGCATATTAAATTGCTCAAATGCAAGTTTTGATTATAAAATGGAGCTTTTGACATTGGTAGCTTAAAATAGCAAATTTCATCTATAAAAACCCTAAAAATATTCCAAAAATAAATAAATTAACATACTAAAAACATGCAAAATAAACGTTTATTAATTAGCAATTGACAATCTTCCCCCTATGAGATGATACCTAATATCCCTTATGCTCGATAAATGATCTGTATCCTTATAGAAGACATGGTATTTAGGTTTATCAATTTGGAGTGAAAATCTCATGAAGTTTTTGGTGCCATTGCCAGGAAAGATTTGGTTAAATATTGGTTTAAAAAATAAGTTTATTTGTTTAGGCATTTTTACTTAGTTTTCTTATGTTTGTCATATCTAGCATCTTGTTTGTTGCTTCTAGTGTCTTGTTGAGTCTTCAAATTTTGTGTTTAGTATCTTATTTTATTTGTATCTTTTTGACTAATATTACTTTTGAGTGTTTGAAGGCATTTTTAGGTTTGAAGAAGGATAGTCAAAAGGGAGGATCAAGGCTTTAGAGAATGAACTTTGGCAATCGACCTCGACTACTTCGATTGCTTCTACACTAGAGGTAACAAAGGAAGACCCAAAAGTATCTATGTAAATGATGGTATTAGTACATTAAATGCTCTTTTTTTTTCTAATCATATGATTTATGACTTGTGTGGAGGTTATCATGCTACTTATGAATTATGCAAGTACAAAATGTGGATTACTATGATGAATTTGGGCATTACAATTATTGTCTTGATCAATGCAACTCTAGTTGGGGTAATTCTTATAATTATGGTTGGAATAATCGAGGAGATTATAATAATTTTTCATGTTCTTATGATTTTCAACTTGAATGTGCCCAACATGAATATAAACCATCTTGGTAATTAGTTATAGAAAAGTTAGCTAATGCACATTTATCTTGGGTGCAAGCTAGTGAAAGATTAGTCAGTGAATCTAAACCATCTTCAGAGGTAACTATAGAAAGGTTAGATAATCAAATTGATTCATATTTTAAAAAGCTAACTAATGCGACTTTCAATTATTTTGATAGGATTCAGGAAAGGTTAGATGAATTAGTTTCTCACTTTGGGACAATCTATATAAGACTGATTAATTGCTTTATATGAAGTTAGTTCTTTTAATAGTATCAAATATAAAAGTGGATTGCATGAATGGTAAGAATGTCACATATAAAAGTGGATTGCATTTTGATGATAATGATGAACTTGGTGTTTAAATGAGAAAGTGTGCACTTCATTTGATAATGTCTTTGGAATGAAGTTTGAACCTCAAGGAGTTGTCTTTATCAGTATCTACATCACCATTCAAGTCAAAAAGAACTAAGTGTATTATCACCTAATGTGACGGCCCCACCTCCCCCTAAGGCGAACCAGAGGGTTCGGCGGGCCGCCTGCCCAGCTCTCGCCGGGACTCAGTCGTTCACTACAATCCTCCATTGAATTTCAAGATAAAACTTCAAATATTACATCAAATTCTCCAAAAAATTACATGTCACAAATGCAGCGGAAACAATTCTCAACTATACATAAAATGATTCCAAATCAAAACTGTACAAAACATAGGCCATCCAATCACGTGCACAAGTACTATAAGTCCTTCCTTCGCCTTGAGCCCTGTGGAGGGGAATAAAATATTTTTGGGGTGAGCTAGAAGCTCAGCGAGTAACCAGCAAAATCATTAAGCAAATATATTTCACAATGTTGCATTTCGATGATTTCGATGATGTCATGATTCAGAGATCAAATGTCCGTTTAGTGCTCTCGTGAGCCGGTGAAATCATAGCACTTGAACACCCAACGCTCAAATATTTCATTTAACATTAACTCACGAACTCACGAAAGTGGGAGCAACATCGGTGCTCCAGATAACCATGAACATGAACCATAAACAAGGTGGAGACGTTGGTGTCCAGCACAAGACTTTCCCAGAACTCATTGAAGCCAAATCATGTCATGAATTCACATGCAAGCACGCATGATATGCAATCGAATAATTAATGCAAGAAACATTTCACAAGTACTTTGGAAATAGTTTAGGGTCACTCACCTCCACGGCTCTGAAACCATCCATCATATAGCATTGCCTTGCTCAAATCCAAATCTTAGATCACAAACCCAATGCAACAAGTCCCTTCAAAGTTCGGACAGCATTTCCCCATAAATTCATCCTTTCCATCCTACAATCAAACCCAATCACATAGCAATTAACCACAATTGCTCAAAACCAGAAAACAGTTTTGACTTCCCTTTTGCGGTAATGGCACCAAAGGCGCTACGATTATCGGATGGAGGTCCAAGACCCATCGTTTCGAAGCTAAGAACCAGGGCTACAACAATGTAGAAGGTCACTCAGTCCAAATCCTAGCACAACTAGGTCAAATATGCAGAATACCAAACCAGAATCGTAATTGCAGGTTCCCAAATCACACAAAACTGTAATATGTCTATCTCAGCCAACAGAGGTCCAAATGCCGAAATTCCAAAGGCATAAGTTAGCTAAGACATCCAGCTACATTTCCTCAGAAGACACCATCATCAAAATCCAAAGAAATTCCAGTCAAAAAGGCCAATTACAAGTGCAGTTCGTACATTCTGATCACCCAGAACAGCAACAGTAAAAACGGCATAACTCACTCTACACTACTCCAAATGCCCTGAAATTTTGCAGACACTTCAAACTCATCAATACCTACAACTTTCATGTTTTGAGCAAAGTCCAATTCGGCCTCTATCTATGACCTAAAATTTCGGACAGAATGTTCAACCAAGAACCCTAATTTTCCAGAAATTCTTCCAAATTCAAAATTGATTGCAATTTCCTATCATATGCACCTACTAGAGCTAAAGCCCCTTATTACCAACCATCAAAAACAACCACACCATCAAGATCATATGAAACCAGAAAATTCATCATAAAATGGAAAACTTCACCAAATCAAGCCAAACCAAGAAATAAATCATATATTCCAACACTCAAGCCACTTCTAAGCATACTATAACCATCATTAGGTGTAGTAGGGGGGGTTCAAGCATCACTTACCAAGTAACAAGAGAGAGAGAGCTATTGGTCACCTTAACCTTCCAAATAACTTCACCAAACAACTCACTAGCACCAAATAGAAAGGTTTTATGGAATGGAATCAAGATCAAATGGTTGGATGATCACATTCAAGCAAAAATGGAAGCAAGAATCTTGAAGAATTTCCTTTCTTCTTAGCTCAAGAAAGTCGGCCACAAGAAGGTAAGAAATGGTAAGTTTTTTTCAATTTTTGTGAGATATTAACTAATTTTGGTCAAAAGTCAAAAATGTGAATAGTAAACCATAAAGTCCAACCAATCATATTGTGACACTTGTCACACTCATTAATGCAACTCTATCCTTTTGTCTCTCCAATAAAAATATCTTAACACTTTGTAAAATAATATCACTTAATACAAAATTACAACAAGTTGTCAAAAATATAATGCATTTACCGCACTTGCGGGTCCCACGTCCAAAATACGCTTTTAATTTCTCAAAGACTAACCGATACTAGAAAAATCATTTGAAAACTATATTTGCTCATAAACTTGATCTGGGGAATTTTTCTAATCAAGAAAATGTAGAAAAGGCGGGTTTTGTTTTAAACAAAATAAACCCTAGAAAATTAGAAAATTTCCGGGTTCTCAAACTCATTTTTTTTCGGGGCATCACAATCTCCCCTCCTTAAAAGAATGTCGTCCTCGACATTCCCACTTGTACCAATCAAGTCAAGACATCCCGCAAAAATCTCTCAAGAGTCAAATCAAACCCACAGTCCGGCATCCTAAACTTCAAGCCTAGGATACACTACAGAGATCTGAAGCCTAAGCTCTGATACCAACTGTGACGGCCCCACCTCCCCCTAAGGCGAACCAGAGGGTTCGGCGGGCCGCCTGCCCAGCTCTCGCCGGGACTCAGTCGTTCACTACAATCCTCCATTGAATTTCAAGATAAAACTTCAAATATTACATCAAATTCTCCAAAAAATTACATGTCACAAATGCAGCGGAAACAATTCTCAACTATACATAAAATGATTCCAAATCAAAACTGTACAAAACATAGGCCATCCAATCACGTGCACAAGTACTATAAGTCCTTCCTTCGCCTTGAGCCCTGTGGAGGGGAATAAAATATTTTTGGGGTGAGCTAGAAGCTCAGCGAGTAACCAGCAAAATCATTAAGCAAATATATTTCACAATGTTGCATTTCGATGATTTCGATGATGTCATGATTCAGAGATCAAATGTCCGTTTAGTGCTCTCGTGAGCCGGTGAAATCATAGCACTTGAACACCCAACGCTCAAATATTTCATTTAACATTAACTCACGAACTCACGAAAGTGGGAGCAACATCGGTGCTCCAGATAACCATGAACATGAACCATAAACAAGGTGGAGACGTTGGTGTCCAGCACAAGACTTTCCCAGAACTCATTGAAGCCAAATCATGTCATGAATTCACATGCAAGCACGCATGATATGCAATCGAATAATTAATGCAAGAAACATTTCACAAGTACTTTGGAAATAGTTTAGGGTCACTCACCTCCACGGCTCTGAAACCATCCATCATATAGCATTGCCTTGCTCAAATCCAAATCTTAGATCACAAACCCAATGCAACAAGTCCCTTCAAAGTTCGGACAGCATTTCCCCATAAATTCATCCTTTCCATCCTACAATCAAACCCAATCACATAGCAATTAACCACAATTGCTCAAAACCAGAAAACAGTTTTGACTTCCCTTTTGCGGTAATGGCACCAAAGGCGCTACGATTATCGGATGGAGGTCCAAGACCCATCGTTTCGAAGCTAAGAACCAGGGCTACAACAATGTAGAAGGTCACTCAGTCCAAATCCTAGCACAACTAGGTCAAATATGCAGAATACCAAACCAGAATCGTAATTGCAGGTTCCCAAATCACACAAAACTGTAATATGTCTATCTCAGCCAACAGAGGTCCAAATGCCGAAATTCCAAAGGCATAAGTTAGCTAAGACATCCAGCTACATTTCCTCAGAAGACACCATCATCAAAATCCAAAGAAATTCCAGTCAAAAAGGCCAATTACAAGTGCAGTTCGTACATTCTGATCACCCAGAACAGCAACAGTAAAAACGGCATAACTCACTCTACACTACTCCAAATGCCCTGAAATTTTGCAGACACTTCAAACTCATCAATACCTACAACTTTCATGTTTTGAGCAAAGTCCAATTCGGCCTCTATCTATGACCTAAAATTTCGGACAGAATGTTCAACCAAGAACCCTAATTTTCCAGAAATTCTTCCAAATTCAAAATTGATTGCAATTTCCTATCATATGCACCTACTAGAGCTAAAGCCCCTTATTACCAACCATCAAAAACAACCACACCATCAAGATCATATGAAACCAGAAAATTCATCATAAAATGGAAAACTTCACCAAATCAAGCCAAACCAAGAAATAAATCATATATTCCAACACTCAAGCCACTTCTAAGCATACTATAACCATCATTAGGTGTAGTAGGGGGGGTTCAAGCATCACTTACCAAGTAACAAGAGAGAGAGAGCTATTGGTCACCTTAACCTTCCAAATAACTTCACCAAACAACTCACTAGCACCAAATAGAAAGGTTTTATGGAATGGAATCAAGATCAAATGGTTGGATGATCACATTCAAGCAAAAATGGAAGCAAGAATCTTGAAGAATTTCCTTTCTTCTTAGCTCAAGAAAGTCGGCCACAAGAAGGTAAGAAATGGTAAGTTTTTTTCAATTTTTGTGAGATATTAACTAATTTTGGTCAAAAGTCAAAAATGTGAATAGTAAACCATAAAGTCCAACCAATCATATTGTGACACTTGTCACACTCATTAATGCAACTCTATCCTTTTGTCTCTCCAATAAAAATATCTTAACACTTTGTAAAATAATATCACTTAATACAAAATTACAACAAGTTGTCAAAAATATAATGCATTTACCGCACTTGCGGGTCCCACGTCCAAAATACGCTTTTAATTTCTCAAAGACTAACCGATACTAGAAAAATCATTTGAAAACTATATTTGCTCATAAACTTGATCTGGGGAATTTTTCTAATCAAGAAAATGTAGAAAAGGCGGGTTTTGTTTTAAACAAAATAAACCCTAGAAAATTAGAAAATTTCCGGGTTCTCAAACTCATTTTTTTTCGGGGCATCACACCTAAGATATTCATGCGGAAGTTCCATTGGTGAGTACCCAAGTGGTGCATATGTAAGAAACTCTCAACTTCTAATACAAACTCTTGTAATTTGAAGGAATTTTAACTTGTGGTGATAAAAAGTATTTTGTGACTTTTATAGATGATTTTTCAAAATATACTTATGTTTGCTTGCTGAAAAACAAGAGTGGTGTTTCTCAAGTCTACATAAAATATATAGAAAATCAATTTGACGGAAAAATCAAGAGATTTAGAAGTGATAGAGATAAGGAATATGAATCACCTGGCTTTGATTCATATACTAAATTATTGGGGACAATTCATGAAACTACACCTTCTTAGTCACCATCTTTTACTAGGGTTGTAGAATGAAAAAAATAGAAACTTAATTAATTTGACTAACGCTGTGACAACCCTACTTTCCGCTAGGGCGTACCCCAAGGGTTAGCGGACTGCCTGCCCAACTTTCGCCAGAACTCATTCACGTATCATGAAATTTACAAAACAATAACCTCAACAATAAGAGCAATAACAATTACACCCTTAGATATATACAATCGTGGGTATCAAATGGCCAAACAATCTCTAAATACAGTCAAGGAGTTAAATTTACAAAATAAAACCAAACAAGCCCGCAAGAGTTAAGGAGTGCCTACGCGAGCAACTAACAAAACTTAAACAAAGTCTATGTCTTCTCCAATTCTCACTCACATGTTCTTACTCCTGTAAGGAAAACAAAATTCATGGAATGAGTTAGAAACTCAGTGAGGTTCCAAGAAAACAGGCATGATACCATTAAGTCGAACTCGAATAGAGCATGACATAATGCATAGTAAAGCAGGTAACCAGATAGATCATGCAATAGTGTACAGTAAAGAACATGTTCATGGCAAAGGATATAGGCTGCTCTCAGGAGCAGATTTCGCGGCAGCTTTTCCAGGATCCGTTGGCTCTCCGTCAATCATGAAATTATAATGTCCGTAGATCACCACTAAACGTCAATTTCTGTCCACCGATCATCCTCCTACCGGGTCCGAACGCCAATCAAGTACCAAGGGTTCGTCAATCTCCTCGACCAATCCCTTGCTGGCTCGATTCGACCAACTAGTCATGGGTTGGGCTTATAGCCCCAAGTATTCAAGTATTCAAAATTTGGGCTTAGAGCTGCAAGTATTCAAGTATTCACGAGTGGAATGGTTAGCTGTGACCCAATGCTCACGCAAGTAAAGATTAGAGATGTTAGCTGTCACCTAACGCTCCGTATTCAAGCATATCACGAGTTCAATTCATGAATTCAAGTCACGATTAAACAGATTAGGAACTTCGTCCTTCACCCAAGGTTGCCCAACTTACCCGACCGCTCTAAGGCTGGTCTCAAGCAAGGGGTCCAATTAGGGCTCAATTCAGCCGTTACCGATCTACATTCATGCATATGTATGAGTAAGGCAAATTTTCACTTTCCCAACGTATCAAATAAGGGTCCAAGGGCCCAGTTCAACCGCTGCAAGAAAATATACAGCCGGTCTACAATCATACACATGTACATGCAAATCCGCACAAAAATCAAGTATTTCAAGTCAGGATACAGGTCACTTGTAAATCAAATTGCTTGTACATGCATGAACAAGATATCAAAAGTTTAGCCGAGTTAGGTCAAGTGCGATAAAATACACACTCGCCTAAGAAATGACAAATCTAGTGTCTAGTAATTTCTAGCAACATGCAGTTGGAACACTTACCACGACAACAAAGCTTAAGTGATTGCTTCGGGAGCAACTTCAGCTTCACTTCCAAGTCCTAAAATCAAGTATATGGAGTGCATTAGGATACACTACTCTAAGCCACAATATTTAAAGGAACTACTTCCAAACCAACTAAGTAATCTCCCCTCCCCCCCAACTCGCATGATTTCTAGCTCAACTCAAGGGAAACATCTATGTATACGTTAGGTCAATGATTTAAGCAAATGGTAGTGCAAAACTTTTTCTCATTTTCATCCACCAAATTGAGTTTAAAACTGCCCAAATCAGTTTTTTCCCTAGGCTGGAAATTTATTGCTTGAAACTTGAAACATGTAAAAGTAAGGTTTTCACTTCTTAAAACCTTTCATTTTCCACTCCAATTCACTACTCATACCAGGGTTACTGTCTAATCATGTGTTTAGGGCATTAATACGCCAAGTTCACCACACAAAACCAAGAACAAAGCTATATAAAGTCACTCTCTTTCTCGGTCAGCTTTGAGCAGAATTCCAGCCATGAAAATAGTGAAAGGAATGGTATTCTTGCCACTTAAAACTCATGATTTTGGTTCAAATCTAACACATACTTATAGCTTAAAGTAATATAGAGTATTTTAAACAAAATTGAGCTAAAAATCATTATGAAAATTTAGAAATCAAGGCTGCAAATTCCAGCCCTAAATTTCTGTCAACAAGCAGAAATTTCTCCACTTGGTTTTCAAACACTCCTCCAACAATTTTCTCAATTTTCAACCATACATACCTAGCAATTCCATAAGGTTTCATCACCAACATAACAATAGATACATAAAGCGACAATCTTCAACAATAAAACCACCATAATCATATATATATATATATATATCCAAACCCTAACTCAAATATGAAATACAAGAATCATCAACTTAAGAAACTTCCAAGATTCACCCCAAATCTTGTCTTTAATCCATCAATCAATTTATTTTCAACATAAGGTAAAGAAAGAAGGTAATCTAGCATTTTACATCTTTTATTTGCAACCAAGATGAAATTCAACCCACGAAATCTTCTTCCTTTCCAAGCTTAAGCCAAGATTGATAGAAAACCCAAGATATCGCCTTCCTTTTCCCTCAAGATCTAAGCAAGATTGAAGCTAAGTTGGATGAATTTTTTCTCCCCTTCTCTCTCTCAAGCTCTCGGCCCTCTCTTTCTCACTTCCTCTTGTGTTTGCTTGTTATGTTTTAAGATAAGAAATGGAAGAAAAATGGTAAGAAAGCTTGGTCAAAGGAGTCTTAAAGAAGAAAACTTGGTTCCTATGGTGACACGTGTCACCATCTAGTAATTTCTATTTCCAAATATCTCAATTCTTCCTTATTGCACTAAACTCCCCCTTTTTTTCCAAAGTTTCCTTTCACACCCCACAAAAGAAAGTCACATTTAACCTCACTTAGTAACTCTCACATATAAAAATTAATAAAATCATTAACAATAAAATCATTATCACATCTATAAACAAATAAATAAATAACTAAATGAATAAAATGCAATGGAGTTAAAAGGGGTAAAATGACAATAGTTTTAGGTCCTCACACCCTTGTAAAAATACCCGTTTGTCCACTAAATTTAATACACACCTCACTAGTGGGTCCCAATTCCAAAACGCACTATAAACTAACATACACTAACATATACAGGAAAAATGATAAAAATCTTGACTCACTTATAAAAATATTTAGGAAATTAAGACAATAAAATAAAGTAAAGAAAATATATTCAAAAAATAAAATATAATATAAAATAAAATAATTTTCGAGTCCTCACAAATGCTATGCTTGTAAATTCTAACGCATCTTCTAATCTTTAGGGTGAAGCAATTTTGACTGCTTGTTATGTTTTAAATAGAATAAATCATAAAAATTTTAAGGTAACTTGTGAGAACCCCCACTTCAAAATATAAATTCTCCTAAATCACTTGCATTTCCTTTAGACTAAATCACTTATGACATTTCCTTGCATTGCATTTCATTGCTTTTACATGAATTGAAACATTTCCTTAACTTGGCATTATTTTATTTCACTACATACACTATGACCAAATATCCTTTTTATTGTGGTTGGGACTTTATGTGATAGTTAGGGGTGTTATTTTAGACATTGGAAACATTTGGAGGATAGAAACATGATTTGGCAAAGTTTAGAGAGAGAATGGCCAAGATTGAGACAAGTGGCAAAACCCTAACCATTCATCTTATTTGACCAAGGAATTAGAGGAAATTTAAACCATTTTTGGCTCCATTTTCCTCAATATGGCCGGCCACTTTGAAGCTTCCAAAGGAAGAGAGAAAACTCCATTTTCATGCTTTTTAAACCCGATCTTGATCTTGAGCAAAAATCAAAAGTGAAGGACTTGAGTTAGTTGAGTGAACAAACTTCAACTCTAGTGTGTGATTCAAGCTTGGAGCTTTGGTTTTGGTGGTTTGTTTTCGTGATTCAAGCTTCACATAAGAGAGGTATATGACCCTTAAATCCTAGCTTTCTTGTGTTATATCAAGTGTTTGAAGTTTTGATGGCCAACTAGGAGTTGTATGGATGTTATTTGTGGTTAAATTTCTTGAACTAAACAAGTGGTAGTAGGGTTGATTGGTTAGCATGCCATGTGTTTGATTAATTGTTTAAGCTTTGTTTATGGTTTTCTTGATGTATTAACATGTTTTGAATCCTTGTAAATTTAAGGATAGCACTTGGAATGTTGTTTGAGTTGGCTATAAGGAAGGATGGAAGTTGGAGTTGCATGTGAACTAGTGGACTATTTTGTTTTCTCTTAGCTGACCGGATTTGGAGTCATGGTTTCTCCTTGGTTTTTGTGATTCATTGCACCTTAATTAAGCCTAGAAAACTTGGCTAAACTTTGGTTGAGCTTATGTGTGAGTTGAGATGGAAATGAAGCAAGTAAAGTGGTTATTTTTGGGCAAGTAGTGGACTGTTTTGGTTCTTTTTGTTGGCTAGACTATTTTGGTCCTCTTAATCATTTTGTGTGTCGTATTTTGAGCTCCAATGGTGCTACATAACTTGATCCCCTGTATATGAACTCTAGGAGGTTGAATTGGATGAATTTGAGCCAAAACAAGTGAAGTAGGCAAGAAGAAATAGAGTGACTTTGTTAGGGTTCTAAGCTGATCAGAACTGAAAAATCAGCCAACTTCCCCAAATCACTGGTATTGATAGGAGAGGAACTAGAGGTTGAATTTGGTACAGTTGGAAAGGCCTTTGAGTCTAGTTTCCAACGCCGCTAACAACATGTGATTCCAACTTTCCTACAATAAGATATAGCCGTTTTCCCGAGACTGCGCTGACGCAACTGTTTTACCCGCGGAGACTACTTTGAACTTGAATGAGATTTTTCTTTTGCTCAACATTCTTGCACTTGTCAAACTTGTTTTCTTATAACCTTTTACTGCATTTTGGACATAATTTTCATGGTGAATCGAGTCGATTTAACCACTCACTTGGTCACCTAATGAACTTACTTTTGGGTTGGAAATGAATTAAGAATGTTAACGATTTCACTAGTTGCCCTAGGACTGGGAAACGGAGGTGAACATAATCGAGAAATTTGACGATTGAACTCTGCATTTCTTAATAGGTGAGTGTTCTAAGTGCATGAAAATATTTACGTCGAATGTGTCCTTACTTGAATAACATGCTTACTTGGTTAAAGTAATTGCTCTTGAATTGATAACCTTTGGGACGAAGATGTACTTTATCATACTCGATCCTTTGTAGTTCACTTCGTGATATTGATATGAAATGAAATGCTTTGCTTGCAGTTGACTCGTTGGTCACTCGGGTGGTTATCCTACCGACTTATGTGTTACATGCTCATTGTTGTTAGACAATGCTAGGTACTTAATTTCTTGTCTCATAGGCAAGTGTGCACTATATCGTACTTGACCTAACTCGACTAAATTTGTGAGATTTTGTTAAAACATGTGTTGGCCGTTTTGTTACAACTAAAAAGTGGCCAGAATCTGGCCACTTTCTGGTTAGATTTGTGGCCGGATTTGCTGAGAAATTTGTTTATTTCTGCAGCTTTCTTCCAGTTTTCTTGTTTGATCAGGGTTCTTAACCACCTGATTTTCAACTGTTTGGACTTGAAATGCTTAAAACATGATATGTTGAACTTATTTGTGACTTGAACCTGTTTAAGCAAGTGTGCTTTTATGTACACTCAATTGACCTGACTTGACTAAACAATTGATATCTCCTTCATGCATGAACAAGTAACTTGATCTGTATATGAATTGTATATTGACTTGAAATACTTGGAATACTTGAGAATGTGAATTGCTAGACATTACTTGTGACTTGATTCTGACTAGGCGAGTGTGTCCTTATCGCACTCAGCCTCCCTTTCTTGAATGATCTTGTACTCGCTTGCACTTGATTGACCTGTACTTGTGTTTGTGCTTGTGCTTGACTTGTAAGTGCTGAGCGGTAGCATGTACCACACTTCATCCGAGTGGGAGGTACCTCTCATCCCGTCTCAATACTTTTATCCTGATTAAGTCGATTGGAGAATTATCTCGTCGACACTAGTGCTGAGCGGTAGCATGTACCATACTCCATCCGAGTGGGAGGTGCCTCTCATCCCGTTTCAATACCTCTATCCTGTTTTGTCGAATGGAGTGTTATCTTCTCGACTAATTTGTGACGACCCCACCTCCCCCTAAGGCGAACCAAAGGGTTCGGCGGACCGCCTGCCCAACTCTCGTCGGGACTCAGTCGTTCACTACAGTCCTCAAATGAATTACAATATAGATCCAAGTCTTCAATAATTACATATCAAAAGCGAAGCGTCCACGCTTCCGCTGCGCCACTCTGATCCTTGATACCAACTATGATACAGGAGGAATTTCAAAATTTAAAGTACACATAAGATAATTCATCCGATCACAGGAATAAGTACTACAAGCCCTTCCTTCGCCACGAGCCCTGTGGAGGGGAATAAAGGGTGAGCTAGAAGCTCAGTGAGTAACCAGTAAAATCAGTAAGCAGATATATTTCACAATAACGTATTTCGATGATGTCATGATTCAGAGATCAAATGTACGTTTATTGCTCTCGTGAGCTAGTGAAATCGTTGCACTTAAACACCCAACGCTCAAATAGATCCAGTAACAGTGAAACAGTAAGAGGGAGCCATTTGCTCCAGATGAACAGTAAACAGAGGTGGAGACGTTGGTGTTCAGCACATGACTTTCCAAGAACTCAGTGAAGCCAAATCATGTCATGAACTCACATGCAAGCACGCATGATATGCAGTCGAATAAATAATGCAAGAAATGGTTCAAAAGTAACTTTAGAAACAGTTTAAGGTCACTCACCTCCACGGCTCAGGAACCATTCATCATATATCATTACCTTGTCCGAATCCAAGCCCTAAATCACAAACTCAAAGTCATATACAGAATCATCTCATTTCAATAGCCATTCCATAGGCTCCAAGTCATATGATTACCGAACCAAGCTAGGACATATGCGGAAATGACGTTTAACAAAAGACAGATTTGATGGATTTTTGCGGAAAGGACACATCCGAGGCTACACTTATCGGATTGAGGTGCAACTTATACCGTTTCGAAGCTAAGTCAAAGGCCTACAACTTTGATGAAGACCACTCAGTCCAGTTCATAGTGTAGCTAGGTCAAAATTGAAATATACGAAACCAGAATCTCACAAACAGGTTGGCTAACTGTACAATTGTTAAACAGTAATAACTCAGGCTACCGAAATCCAATTGAAGTGTATCTTATGGTGTTTCGAAGCCAAAACACAACCCTACATTTCTTATGAAGACCTCCAAGGAAAAATCATGCATTTTCATGATCAAAAATGGAAAACTACACGAAAACAGAAATCTGGGCGCGAAACAGGTTTCATGGACAGTCAAGGGTATTTCGGTCATTTCACATGCTACAGTGGTATAATCAAGCTGAAATTTTTTAGGCAACTAGTTTATACCATTGGCTACAACTTTCATGTTTTGGCCAAAATCTAATTCGGTAAGGATCAGGGTGAAAAGTCACGGTCAGATTGGGTGAAAAGACAACCCTGTTCATTGAACTCCTACCTAGACCAGTCTGGGTATTTCCGACTTTTCACAAGCTACCGAGCTCAGATTGGGCTGAAGATTTACAGACAACTAGACAACATCATTCTCTACAACTTTTATGTTTTGTACTAAGGCCAATTCGGCCTCTAACCTGGCCGAACAGAAACGGGCAGAACAGGGGTTAGTGAAACCGTAATCTGGAATCTTTGCCCAAAACCAGAATTTTTGCACAATCTACCACATCCAACATATATCAACTTCATTTTACACTATAACTAACCAACAATTCATGACTAACCAACACCAAACATATGAAATCAGTAAAATCAAGCATAAAATAAAAATTCATCAATCTCCACCAAAAATCATAAAATCTTCCACTAAAACATCTCTTTAGCCATCACAAGTCATGAATTCACCATTATTGAAAACAACAATGGATATTTACACACCATACCTTGATAACTCACAAAAGGTAGTAGTTTAGGTCTCTTGCTTCCAAAACAACTCCACCAACTTCCTCAATCCTACCTAGCTAGAGGTTTTTATGGAATAATCTCAAGATTAATCGGTTGGATTGCAAGATTTAGGCAAGATTAGAAGCAAAAGGTTGAGAGTTTTCTTTTCTTGTCTTCTTGAGAGAGAGAGAGTCGGCCAAATGCTTGCAAAATTGGGTGATTTTTGGGTCAAAATTGAGTATTAGTAAAGATAAGAAATAATGGTCAAAGTCCAAACTCGAATGAAAAAGCGACACGTGGCACTTTGTAAGTTTAACACTTATCCTTATGTCTCTCCACTACTAATCCATATATGTAACTTCTAATTATCTCTTAGAACCTTGTATAATAATATCCCTTAATACAAAACTCCAACAAGTTGTCAAAAATATATCGCATTTACCGTACTAGCGGGTCCCACCTCCAGTATACACTCCTTATTTCTCAAAAACTACCCGATACTAGAAAAATCATCTTAAAACTATATTTGCTCATAAACTTTATCTGGAGAATTTTTCTAATAAAGAAAATGTAGAAAAGGCGAGCGATTAAATAAAATAACCCTAGAAAATTAGAAAATTAGAAAATTTTCGGGTTCTCACACTCATTCTTTCGGGGCGTCACATAATTGGTATGCTCGAATATTACCACCACTATTTATTTTTTGATACGGAGTGTTAAATGACAACTAACGTCTCCAAACTTTACTGTATGAGCATTGGCTAACAGCCAACGACTCTAATTTTGATTATCTGAATACTTGGGGCTAGAAGCCATATCCTGAATTACTGAATATCTGGGACTATAAGTCCAACCTAGAGTTAGTTGGTTGAATTGAGCCAGCAAGGGCTTGGTCGAGGAGATCGACGAACCTTGGGTATTTCTTAGACATTCGGGCCCGGTAGGGGGTTGATCAGTGGACGGAAACTGGTGTAAAGTGGAGATCTACGGACGTTATACTTTCGTGGTTGACGGAGAGTCAACGGACCTTGATCAAGCTATTGTGGAACTTGCTCCTGAGAGTAACCTATATCCTTTACCCTGAATGTGTTTTTTTTTTTTTGTACTCTTTTGCATGATTTATCTAGATAATTGTTTACCTATATATTGGGTCATAATTTATTTGAGTTTGACTTGTTCCTTGATGTCTGGGTATGCTATCTTGTCTCATATTTTACCTGTTTGTCCAAAATTAATTTTTGGAAGTTCGTTTAGTGAAAATAGTGAATACGCGTTTGGAGACAGTGACTGATTTGATGATACAATAAGTTCAAAAAAAATTGGATACTTATACATTAGTCTTAAAAATAGATATTTTTATGTTTAAATATTCAAGTATTAGTTAGTGGTACAATCGTTATAGGAATTTTTTGGAGATTTCACTCTATCGCGCACAAATTAGAAATACGCATTTTCACACGCGCGATTTAATTGAGGGACTTAAGAAATTTATTTCTAAATTATTAAGAGTGAATAATAAAAGTATGAATACAAGTGCATTAGAGGTTTAGTGCACTAGTGAAACAAACTTGAAAGGAATCGAGCACGAAACGCACGCGCGCGCGCGAGGGAGAGTTGACTTTTGGAGCAATTCTTGTCCACAAATTTCAAAGCTTCTCACGGAAGCTTATCATCAGCCATCATCCCTTCTTTTCCTTCTTCATTCCAGCCGTGCAACTCCAAGGAAAAACAAGACCAAGTTCTTCATTTTTCCTTCATCGATTCTTGCTTCAAATCTCCACCAAATCACCTCAAATTTTAACTACACTTTGCTAAACACTTGGTGATCATCTTAAGCTAGAAAAGGGGCTTCATTTCCACGGTTTTCTTGATCTTCAAAGTGACCAAAAATTCTGATTTAGTCATTAAGAGAGGCAATGAACGATCAACCTCTTAATTCTTGATTTATGGATGTTAGATTACACTCATGAGCTCTTGGATTCTCATGGGTAGCTTTAAATTGTTGTAAAATTGGTGAGTGGGCTCTATGAACTCCCACTTTGATGGAAAGACGGATTTGATGATTGATGATGAAATTAATGGTGGTTTAGTGCTTATAATAGTGGATTAATGTTGAATTGTTGGTAGAAAAATCAAAGGAGGTGCTTAGAGCAAAACTGAACATTTTACCCCTGCCTTGTCCGACCACTTTTGTGCAACATTTTGAGGTTCTAATGGCTTGATTATATTGTTTACATGTTATATTGGTTGTGTAAAAAGTTTAATTGAAAAATAACTTGATTTGGTTACCCAAATGTTGGATTTACGACAGCTTAGCAATCTAGAAATTTATCCCGTATTCACCCAGACAGTGTATTTGTTTCGGCTATATCTTTTTACTCCAATGTTGGAATCGAGTGCCGTTTGTGGCACTGGAAACTATACATTCCCAGATTTCTAACAGTATAAAATGCACATTCTAGTTCCATTTGAGTGAGCTAAACCATTCGTTTGAAATCCACTGTCCTGTTTCATTGCTTCTTGGAAGGCAGCACACGAGTTGCAAATTGATGCTCACGAATGAGCTATTTATGGACAGATTTTGAAAATGGTTTCTTCTGAGAAAATATATCCTTATGAGTCTATTTTCTAACTCTACCAACCACGCTCAATTCCGAGTTGAATTGAGTGATTTATGATCGAAATTCAAAACTGACTATGTGAACGAAAACAGTGTTTTGGACAGATTTGAAACTAACTACGGTTTGGGACTTGTTATCCAAAGTTTCTTATTGTAAATCATCTATTGAATGTACCTTGAACATATTTTGGACATTTCCTACTGGAATGAACCATGTTTGAGATGTTCCTTGACCTAATGTTTGGAAACGGCAAAACGGAAGTTCAAAGGTACCTTAGCCTTAGAATTTCTTGTGATTTCAACGGTTTTGTTAACCCATTTTCTGTGCTTATTTCTCTATGAAATTTGGTAGAGGAACAACCCTTATATGGTAGTGTTACACTGCTAATTTTGGTGTTATTCCGAGGCCGTTTCATTTCTCAACTAAACTTCCAAAGTTCGTGACTTGATTTTGGAAAACCCTTGTTTAACAAAGAAATTTGGGTAACTTTGAGCTACCATATCTTGGTGCTCAAAACTTCAATTCTCATTCTGCTTGTTCCATTTTAAAGTTTGATTGCAACTCTAATAGAGTTCCAAATTTCAAAGGCTAGTTCAAATTGAGTGAATTTTGCTGAATTCCCAAAGTTGGCCAAAAACCAACCTCGAAGCTGTCTTCATGTTCAAAACAACAACATTGAACCAATTTTTGAATACCTTCTGTTTGGAATCATGGAAAAGTGTCTTCTAGAAACTTTTAGTACTTTGGAAGTAGTTTCCAACGGTGACAAGTTTTCCAATTTTGGACTCATAGAGAGTGAAATCTGATTTTTCAAAATTTGCTTGCCGAATCTGAAATTTCCGAACTCAAAGGAAATTGAGGGTTTCAAACTCTCCATTTTATTCCGATATTGCTAGACCGTTTTACACTTGATTTCAAAGGCAAGAATCAAATTTCTCTTGTATTTTTAAAACCCACTTCCGAGCTTCGACTATAAATAATTAAGGTTCAATTCATGAATTCTCCTTAGAATGAACATTAGTACAACCTTCACGATAAGTAAGGGATTTTAAGCGATGGTGTGTAATAGACAACTATTGTTAGCTCAGGTGCTCAAGGAGACCTTCAAGAGAATCTCGAGGGGAACACCTGAAGGATTGTATACGCACTTACTCTTTTGTTGCAATAGGTGAGTGTTCCATATAGGAGTACATAATTTGAATAAGTCTATCATGCTTAATCCATGATCACTAAGTGTTAAGTGCTACACGTTAAGTATTTACCACACTCATGCATATTTAACTAATGTATACTTGAATTACTCGACATGAAATATTTGAATTGCATATTTATGTGATGTGTTTAAATGATTAATTATGCTATGGCTGCATAAGTCGGTTGGAGTGAATCTCCTCGACTCTTAAGTGGTAAAAGTGGGAAACAGCCAATGGCGGCCTATTAAAATGACTAATGTCTACCAATTAACCGTGATTACTACCGTTAACCGTCAACCGTTAATCGTTAACCATCAACCGTTACCGTTTACCGTAATTTCTTACCGTTTCATATCTACTTGATTACCTGGTACTTGATTATTTGATTACCGTAAATTACATGTTCACATGAAATTATCAAATATTGCTTATGTGTTTATGTGTTAATGGTTGCTAGCAATTGCTCATATGAAATTGTCCATCACTTTAAGGCGAGTGTTTACTTTATTTCACTCGACCTACCAAAAGAATAAATTTTTACCGTTAGCCAAGTTATTTGATTACTTGTGCATGTTGTAAGCTCTAAGCTGAACTTGGGCCCTGCCCTTGGTTACTGACCTATTCGAACCAGGACTGGGTTCGGTCGGGTAGGTTGGAACCCTGTGCCACTGTTTCAGTATACTCGACTATTACCACTGGAAAGATAAGGCGATGGCCAGACAGTACCGTGGGGACCGGAAGTTATAAGGTGCAGTTGACCGAAATGGTTCCAATGGAACACCGTATCCTTTAACGTGTGTTTATTTTATATAATGATAACCGTTTCATGCAAATGTGTCATACCTGTGATATGCTGAAATTACTCGTACAATGATTATTGTCTTATGTTAATATGCCAATGTGCAACCTTGAACCATACATGCAGTATGCTCAATTACTTGATTTATTAGAACTGTTAGAGTGTCTTGGAATCTCACTGGGCTGTGTAGCTCATCCCAAGTTTTGGGTTTCTTTAACAGGGTTCGAGACCAAGAGTGCTCGTGAATAGTACTAGATTGCTTTCTTTTGAAGACTTTAAGTTGTATTACAGCAGATGGCTGTAGTAAATATTCTTTTGGGTTGTATTAAGCTTGAGAGCTGATTAATTGTAAGTGTGAGATATTTTGGAGTACTTTTATTATGTATTGGAGTTATTTGAAATATTATTGAAGTATTCCGGGCTTGTAAATTGTGGATTGTAGTGAGCCCTGGCGAGAGTTGGGCAGGCGTCCCGCGGATACCCTTTGGTTCGCCTTAGGGAGAAGTGGGGGCGTCACAGTTGGTATCAGAGTTTAGGTTTCAGATCTTTGTAGTGTATCCTAGACTCAAAGGTTTAGGATGCTGGACTGTAGGACTGATTTGAAAGTTAAATGACTATTTGTAGGGGCAAAAATCAGTGCCACTTCACGTGGTCTCTACACGGGGCAAGATTGAGCCAAGTGGTGTTATGGTCCTTACTATATGATTGAGTAAAGGTTTAAGTGCCCTTTTAGAAATGTAAGCTGTGAATCATGAATGTGATAGGTTGTAAAACCTTTATCTTGATCCTTGGAGGAAATTTGATATGTATGTTGGGTAGGAATCTCGAATGTGGTGATTTACTCTTGGGACCGGCTGGCTCGACTTGTGAATTACCTTATTTCGAATTCTTGTACCCGAGTACTTGAGAGTTGAGGGCAATCCTAAAGGCTTGAGATTTTTATTTGTGGGGAATAAGAATGAATCGATATTTCACGTGAATAGTTACAGAACACCAATAATTGTTTGGCTATAATGGCACGATAATTAAGAGCGGGAGGTGGAAATGATCGTAGCCCAGAAGATTCTTATGTTGAGATTGAAGTTAAACGTGTTAGGGAACGGAATTCGTCTAGTTCCAATTAATCTAGTGAGATACTACTTGTGATCTTTTGTAGTGGGACTATGAGAGTAGAACTTGAGAATTTTGTGCCATGGAGATGAATGTACTTTTGATAATTACTTATTTATTTTTGTTTATTGACTTTGATTTTGTATGAATTTCACTTGACTAAAACTTGTGTTATGATTTAATGAGGTTTAGTTTGTGTTTACTTGCATAGTGATAATGTTATTTGTGTAAATGATTTCCTTTTCTTTAAAAGTTGTTACTAGTATGTGTGTATAGTTCAATTATAGTTTGGTGTGAGCTTTATACCTATGCGTATAGATCAGCTGTGAACATGGAAACTAGAGGACTACGAAAGGGACGTCAACCTAAACAACCCCGAAATCAAAGTGTAGATAATGGGTCTGATATTGATCAAAATGCTGAGCAAAGTGCTGGAAGAGGAAATGACCAAATGGGAGTAGTTTTGACTCGCATGACGGATATATTAGAGCTCTTAGTAGCTCAACAGGATCAAGGGGTTGGACAAGGAAACCAACGTGGAAACCAAGAGATAGGGGAGGATCGAGTCTTAGAGCGGTTTCATAAATTCTTTCCGCCCAAATTTTCTGGAGGACCTAACCCAGAAATGGCTGAGAATTGGTTAGAGAATATAAGAAATATATTCGATGCATTGGATTACACAGAGGAAAGACAAGTCACTTTTGCTGTATTTCAACTTGAAGGAGCGGCCTGAACTTGGTGGAATGTTATAAGAAATAAGTGGGAAAGTGTGAGAGCCCGTAAATTTTCTTATTTTCTAGGCTTTACTTTATTTAATTGCACGCCTTTTATGCATTTTCTTTATTACGAAAATTTTCCAGATAATTTTTATGAGCAAATAGAGTTTTCAAGTTATTTTTCTAGTATAAATGAGTTCATGAGAATTTTGGAGCGTATACCGGACGTGGGACCCGCTAGTGTGGAAAGTTCGGTAAAATTCGGCCAATTGGGTTAAGTTTTGTATACAGGGTTTTAATTTACTAGGTGCTAAGAGATAATTAGAGGATACCATATGGATGAGAGTTGAGGAAACAAAGGGATATTCATGCATTAAATAGGGTGACAAGTGTCACCATATGATTAAATCTTGCATTTTGACCACTATTCATTACCTTTACTAAATACCAAAATTTGACCACAAATCATCTTCAATTTCTTGTGTCTTGGCCGAACCTTGGAGGGAAGAAAGAAGAAAAAAAAAACTTCATCTTGCACCATTCTTTCTTGCTTCAATCTTGGATTCCAACCATAAATCTTGCAAACCTCTCCATATAAGTTGCTCTTTGGGTTAGATTAAAGACTGTGGTGGAGTGATTTTTGGAGAAGAAAACTAAGCTATCATCTTTCCTCAAGTTTCAAGGTAAATTCCCTAGAACTTTCCTTTTACTCATGATAATTGTCAATTAATGGATTGGAGAGGTTAAAGGTGTAGTTTTGTGGATAAGTTTATGGTTTTAAGTAGGGTTATGGTGAATTTCAGTTTTTATAGTAAAATTTCTGTCCTCATATGATGATTAATGTTTGGGCATGATTTGGTAGTTGTTATGAGCAATTTTGAGATTGAGAATGCTAGTTTTGCTTGCCTTCAAAGAATTTCAGCTTGTATATAAAAATTTCCAAATTAGGGTTTACAATTTTCCCCATTCAGGCCGGCACTGTTCCTCCTAGTTATAGGCCGAATTAGCCTTGGATTAAAACATGAAAGTTGTATAGAATGATGTTTTGTAGTTTTCAACAAAATTTCAGCTCAATCGGAGCAACGTAGCTTGTGAAAAGACCGAAATACCCCTGCTGCCCTGTTTCTATCCGAACATGCTAATCAGCTTCTGTCATTGGTTGTTTTGACCAGGAATACTACTGATTTGGTTGCCAATATCTTCTTAACATATATAGCCTTATATCTTAGCTTTCAAATGGCTTTGGAATCACTTGAATTGGAGTTGCGTATGCTGAGATATGACTGAATGAATCAGGACTGCCACAGTAAACTTCGAATTGGAAAATCTGGGGTTATTTTGGTAAATTTTACCTACATACATTGCAAACTGGACTGAGTCGCCTTCTTCAACATTGTAGCCTTTTTTCTTAGCTTAAAAACGGTGTAAATTTCACCCCAATCCGATAAGTGTAGCTCCAGTTGTGTCCATTCCGCTAAATGACGTCAAAACTGTCATTTGGTTTTAAGGTTTATAATTGGGGTTTTCTAGGGTTCCTTTGTTGAGCTACCATTTGCTTGTTTTGAAAGGTATTGTGGCTCTAATTAAAGGTATTTGATAGTTTGTGATTGGGTGTTGAGGCTTGGTTGGAAAAGTAAAGAAAGACAAGGCGAAGTGTTGTCCAAATGTTTGCAGGAGCTTCGGTGCAGTCTCGGGAGATTTGCTATATCTTGATGTAGAAATGTCAGAATTGAGTTCCGTTTGTTGCGTTTTAAACTAGATTCATAGGGCTATGAACTGTGTAAATTTTAGATCCTGTTTCTATCTGTCCAATTTATGGTGATTTTTCAAAATTTGACTGAAATCTTGTACCTGTTCTGTCCTCCACTGGATAAAGCAGCAACTTGCGACTTGAATTCGACTGACTTATGTTCTGAATCTTATAATAGTGTTTTCTGGAAAGTTATAGCCCTTTAAATGTATTTTCCAACGGTACAACTTTTATTAATTTTGGACTTACAAAACTTGAGATATGATTTTTCATATAAGGTCGCACGGAACTGGAAAAATTCTGTTTTCCTAGTATTGATCTTGCTTTCATTATCTACTTCAAATTTGGAATTGGTCAGTCATTGTAGGAAGGGCTTTGAGGTTGTTCATGCTTTTAAGACTAATTGTTACCTTTTCACTCCGAGGTCACCTCTTTGCTTTGCATTAATGGTTCTTTTGACTAGGCATATGGCTCGTAACCGAGTCCCACTTGCGAATTCCATACTCGGTCTTGGAGTCGAGTCTTAAGTGTTTGCCTTGATTGTTCTAGGAGGTAACGACGAGTAAAGCCACACTTGGGAAGGAAACTTTTGAAATTATCCTTGTTTGATCAGGTGAGTGCACTACTCCCCTGAGTTATTGCTAAACTGGTTTTCTGTACTTGCAACATGCTATTTGAATATCTTTCCTGACTGTTTATCTTGTATGAGATGAGGGTGTACTTTATCACACTCGTTCTCTTGCCTGTACTGAACAAACTGGAATCTATTACTTGTACTTGTTATGTACTTGAACTTGTTACTTGCACTTGTTATGCGATCGTTTGGAAGTGTGTCCACGATCGTCCTGTTAAACTTGATCGTCCTGTTAAACCTGAGCTCAACCTCATGGGGAGTTAATTAAATCGAGCCAACAAGGGCTTGGTCGAGAAAATTGACAATAAGTTGGTGCCTATTTTTATGGAATCTTTGAGTATTGAGACTCTTGATTTCGGTATACTCGAGTATTACCATTCCTGTTTCTATTTGGCGTTCGGGCCCGGTAAGGGGGTATGAATGGTGAACGGGATTCGACGTTAAAGCGGTGTTTTACTGGACTGGTTTTCTTTAGTTGGAAGTTGACGGAGGGTCAACGTAGTCGGATCAAGTACTGCAACGGGAAATTGGCTCCTGAGAGCCATCTGTATCCTTTCTATCTAAGTTGTTTACATATCTCCTTATTTGGTACACCTATGTGATTAATTGAGTATTAAGTTCCTTGGTCCTTGAATGTTATTATTTTTGGTACCTCATTGAGCTTATAACTCACCCCGTTTTGTTATCCTTGTTTTCCTTACAGGAAAATCTTTTGGGAACAATGATGTTTGGAAGCATGAGTTGAGCTAGATATATATTCTTTTGTATAGCTCCTCAATAGATAGAAACCTTGAATGTATTTCGATCCAACAACTCCCTTTTGATTTGTAAATTTGCAATCATGTATTTATATATATATATAAAAGTGTTTAATCATGTACATGTGTTACCCCACTCGAATGTGTTCATTCTTTATGGCTACGTGGAGTTTAATGAGATTACTGAGGTTTCGGACGAGTATAGTATCCAAGTGTGAAAAGGAAAAAAAATCGACAGGGATTTCGACAATATTATGGGTTGGCAAGTTACATTTAACTTGGAGGCTTCCCAATCGTTCGTTTTCTTTGGTTTCTATCATGCGTGCTATAGAGTTGGGAGTGATTTGACCCCGTAGTCCCGGCGAGAGTTGGGCAGGCGGTCCGCCGAACCCTTTAGTTCGCCTTAGGGGGAGGTGGGGCTGTCACAGGTGGTATCAGAGCCAGCTTCGCGTGGTCTCTGCGCGGAGTGAGCTTGGGCCAAGTGGTGTTATGGTCCCTATTCCGTGAATGTGTACGAATGTTTAAGTGCTCTTTTGAGCATAAGCTTTGGATCATGAAATGTTATAGGTTTTAAACCTTTATCATGGTACTTGGAGACAATAGATCTGTAGGTCTGGTAAGAATCTCGATTGTAGATGAATTACTCTTGGGACTGGCCAGCCCGAATTGTGAATTATCTTATTTTGGGATTCTTGTGCCCGACTACTAAATAGACGAGAGCCTAGGTTAGAAATGACTTGGGCGGACTAGAAATTCGATTCTATGGAACGTCATGTGATGTGTTAGGGTTTCATTACGAACGATTAACCATGCCTAAGATATAAATTGTATTATTCTCGTAGATTGTGCCCGAAACCCTAGAGAGGGACAGTTTTTAGTTGGTTGCTCTTGTACCATTGGCTTAGTTAGTATCACGAAGGATGTTTCCTTTTGCTTGTATCTAATTGACTGCTACTGTGTGATCTGTTTGTGTTAGATGTGTTATATGTATATTGCCTACTTTTATCACTTGCAGCTGCATACTTTGGTTTTAATACCGTATTCGCGGTCCAACCCTAGACTGGTTAAGCCATATGGAAGGCACCCGTAGTGGACGTGGTCGTGGTCGCGGAATTAGGCAACCCACGACTGAAGGGGATATTAGGGGAACTACGTCTGAACCAAACCCTGAACCTAGGGTTGATCCAAACGTACAAGTGGCCGCAGCCATTCAACGAATGACCGACCTTTTGGCTCACGTAGTAGAACATCAAGGTCAAAATCCTATTCATCAACCGGAAAATCCTGGTAATCATACCGAGGGCGAGGATAGAGCCCTCGAACGATTTCAGAAGTTCTCCCCACCGCAATTTCTTGAAGGACCAGACCCCGACGTGGCCGAGAGGTGGTTAGAGAAGATGATTGATATCTTTGCCGCGCTACACTACACTGAGGAGCGACAGGTGACATTTGCCGTCTTCCAACTGGAGGGAACGGCCCGATCTTGGTGGAACATCATAAGATTGAAATGGGAAAGAGAACAAACCCCAAGGACGTGGGTGAATTTCATGAGAGAGTTCAACACGAAGTATTTTCCACCCCTGATCCAGGAAAAGAAGGAAGATGAGTTTTTCGACTTCGCCAGGGAACTCAAACCGTCGCCGAATATGAAAACCAGTTCACCAGGTTGTCCAAGTTCGCTCCCGAGCTAATCGTGACTGAGCAAAGGAGGATAAGGCGTTTCGTCCAAGGATTAAACGTTGAGATTCAGAAGGACTTGGTCGTGGCCCAATTTAATACTTTTAGTGATGCGGTGGAGAAAGTTCAACGAGTTGAAATTGCGAGGTTACAAGTTAAGAATTTTCAAATCAAGAAAAGGGGATTTCCTGGAAGCCGTTCGGAGCAAGGAGATAAAAGTACGCCTCCTAAGATTGAAAGGGGAAATGGAGGAGTACAACTACCTGGGATGTCAAGTGGTGCCTCACAAAAAGGCTCAGTCTCCGCTTCCCGTGGTCCCTGCGGGTACTGTGGGAAGCCAAATCACACGGAGGATGTCTGCTGGAAGAAAGGAAGAAAATGTCTGCGTTGTGGGAGCGCAGATCATCAAATTGCAAATTGCCCAGGCCGAACTCGAGAAGGGAGTAGGAGGCAACAGCCAACCACGACCAACCCTGACCAGTCGAAGGGGGAAAAGAATGGATCGAAAGTGTCAGCTCGGGTGTACTCCTTAGAACAACATCAAGTCTCTGACCCATTTGAGGACGTGGAAGGTAAGATTCTGGTATTCCACCGTTTGCTCACTATTTGCAATTTGGGAAGGAAGAATTCAATGAACTTAGCTAGTGAAGGGATACTGATTGCGATTGGTTAGCTAAGTATGATACTCAATTTGACTGCAAGAAGGAAGTAGTAAAATTTTTGTATCCCGAAGAAGGCAATGATAAGGAATTTCGAGGACAAAATTCTTTTAAGGGTGAGAGAGTGTGAGTGCCCATAAATTTTCTTATTTCTAGGCTTTACTTTATTTAATTGCACGCCTTTTATGCATTTTCTTTATTACGAAAATTTTCCAGATAATTTTTATGAGCAAATAGAGTTTTCAAGTTATTTTTCTAGTATAAATGAGTTCATGAGAATTTTGGAGCGTATACCGAACGTGAGACCCGCTAGTGTGGAAAGTTCGGTAAAATTCGGCCAATTGGGTTAAGTTTTGTATACAGGGTTTAATTTATTAGGTATTAAGAGATAATTAGAGGATACCATATGGATGAAAGTTGAGGAAACAAAGGGATATTCATGCATTAAATAGGGTGACATGTGTCACCATATGATTAAATCTTGCATTTTGACCACTATTCATTACCTTTACTAAATACCAAAATTTGACCACAAATCATCTTCAATTTCTTGTGTCTTGGCCGAACCTTGGAGGGAAGAAAGAAGAAAAAAAAAACTTCATCTTGCACCATTCTTTCTTGCTTCAATCTTGGATTCCAACCATAAATCTTGCAAACCTCTCCATATAAGTTGCTCTTTGGGTTAGATTAAAGACTGTGGTGGAGTGATTTTTGGAGAAGAAAACCTAAGCTATCATCTTTCCTCAAGTTTCAAGGTAAATTCCCTAGAACTTTCCTTTTACTCTTGATAATTGTCAATTAATGGATTGGAGAGGTTAAAGGTGTAGTTTTGTGGATAAGTTTATGGTTTTAAGTAGGGTTATGGTGAATTTCAGTTTTTATAGTAAAATTTCTGTCCTCATATGATGATTAATGTTTGGGCATGATTTGGTAGTTGTTATGAGCAATTTTGAGATTGAGAATGCTAGTTTTGCTTGCCTTCAAAGAATTTCAGCTTGTATAGAAAAATTTCCAGATTAGGGTTTACAATTTTCCCCATTCTGGCCGGTACTGTTGCTCCTAGTTAGAGGCCGAATTTGTGAGGACTCGCAAAATTTACTTATTTAATCTCCTATTTCTAGCTTATTTAATTATTTATTTGGCCTTTTACCCCGAATATTATTTTCTAAGCTCTTGAGACCTAATTACATGGAAATATAGTTTCATTATATTTTTAAAGTGACTTGTTTCAAAAATTAATTTTCGAAAGTTCGTTTAGTGAAAATAGTGAACACGTCATTGGAAATCTTGACCGATTGAGAGTACAATAAGTTTGGAATATTGGAGACATGTACAATGGAACTAAATTAGGTATTTTAATGTTTAAATACTCAAGTGATAGTTATTAGTACTATCGTTAAAAGAATTTCTCGGAAGTTTCGCGTTATCACGCTTAAATTGGAGATACGCGTTTTCACACGCGCGATTTAAATTGAGGAATGTTAGACCCTTATTTTGGTACAATTGAGAGTGAATAATATTTATATGAATATAAGTGCATTAGAGGTTTAGTGCACTAGTGAAACAAAGTCGAGAGGAATCGAGCACGAAACGCGGGAAAAAGAGTTGACCTTTGAATCAATGAGAGCCACACATTTTAGTTTCACATGAGAGCATCACACTAGATTAAAACCCTCCATATACTTACTTCAATTGCTGCCTCTTTTGCTTCCATTCCAGCCGTGCAACATCAAGATAGAAAAGGACCAAGTTTACTTCACCAAATTCCTTCATCAAATCTTCATCATACCTCTTCCAATTCACTCCAAATTCGAACTACACTTAACTAAACATTTAGAGATCCCATTGAGCTAAGAAAAGGAGCTATTATTCACGGTTTTTCTTGTGCTAAGGAAGGCCAAAAATTCTGACTTTGCTCACCACACAAGTAGGTGATATAGGCAACCCTAGGGGAAGACCCTCCTAGAACCTCCCAACCTTGTAATTATCAGAGTTGGATCTTTTCTCCCAACAGAAATTGAATTCGATTGTTCTCATGAACTCAAGACCTCTGACACACAAAGGTAATCAGCAACCTTAAGCAAATAAGGATGGATGAAGCGACACCACGATTAGGGAACAAGCTAATCGATAAAGTCTGATTTGAATCCTAAGCTATGAACTCAAGAATTCAAGAGTAAGTTCGGTTAAGAACTTGAAGGAAAATTCCTCACGATTTCTGGTTGTAATAATCTGTCTTACTCTTACAAGAGGTGCCTTTTTATAGGGTAAAACTAGGGCAAAATCCGGCCCACATAAACCTGGAAGAGATTCGGTCCGCATAAAAGAGCTTAAAGAGCCAGCTCTTTAAGGCTTTCCGATAAGGCCCGATAAGTAATAAAATACTCAACGCCTAACAACTACTAAACGGGACAGTTTTAAAACAACTACCAACTAAGCTAACAAGTATGAGATCATTCTTTCACTTTAAACGTACAAGTGAACAAAGTAACTTCATGGTCCATCAAATCTTCAAACTTAGCTTGCTCCTTGCTTGTATGGTGAATGATTAAGGCTCGTAAAGCTTCCTTCACCTTCTTGGATCTTGATCTTGTCATCGGACCGCCAATGTGGACCAAAGGATCCTTGACCCAAGGTTGAAGTTAATTATTGCACACCCGTATCCGTATCATTCCCTCTTTCCTCGAAAAGATTCGTCCTCGAATCTTCAAAGTCTCCTCTTGAAAGTGAGTTGTCCACAAATCGATGGTGCGCTTAAAGGACAGCAGTGTTGGAAGGATACGAATGACTACGAGCCATGTTGCATGTCGTTTGGTCAGCTTCGGGAAGCGCTCAAACAAGGACATGCGCCAAGGTAGGAAAGAGTTTGTGTAAGGCGTGTGAAAATCCCAAGTGGCAATCCAAAACTCTCTAATTAGTCTTTGGCCATGGATCTTCACATTGACACCTTGATTGTGCAAAGGTGTAAAATCCAGCACTAGTTGACATTGATTTGAATCATCTTGCTTGGATAAAATGGGAGTAACTTGTTGCATGGATGAGGCACTAAACAACTTGTGAAGGACAGCTTTGGGATCTTGCGTGACACACAATTTCTCATCTTCCAATATATAAGGTAGCAAACAATTGAATTCCACTTCATGAGAGTTACTCGAACTAGCACAAGTTGAAGTTGACAAATTGAGCACTTGGCCACCAGCTTTTGGCGGAGTGAATAAGCATGAAAGATCACCACATTTAGTTGGAATAAGCACAAAATCAGGTTGTAAGTCTTGAATCAAAACTGGAAAATTGTGGACAGCTTTACAACCTACAAAAACAAAATAAACTTCAACTTGAAACAAATTTGAAATCGGGTAAAGAAGTAATGGTACATTATCAACTAAATGGTAAGAAGGTATAGAACAATTTTTAAGTGTGAAAACTCCCTTTGACACTTCATCATTCCTTTCACCAATTGATTCAATTTGAGAAGGCATTGCTAGCATTTTACACTTTTCTTCAAAATCTGGATAAGAAATATAAGTGTTAGGATGGAAATTATACTCAAAAGAAGGTAAAGATGATGAATGACCCATAGGTAGCAAATGAGAGTCAAATTTCGGAATTCTCCCTTCATGGTGGATTTGACGTGATTCCCCTTTGGTATGGACAGATTTGAATTGAGATTGTTCCATGAGATGATTCCAAATAGATTCAATTCCTAAAAGACAAACTCCATGGAAACTAGTGAATTGTACAAGTGACTTTGGAATGGAGCATGGCATGACTAACTTCACTTGACTTTGCTTAATCTGCACAAATGAAGAAACACTAAATAAAGTAAAGGTAAGTTCGTTAGAAAAACAATAAACCCTCACATTTTTGCTCACAATCGTCTCACTTTCTCTCTTTTCTTCCTTTTTACCACTCATCTCATCAGATTTTTTCATCTCTTTATCTAGTTTAACGCCCTCGATTGTTTTCTCATCATCAACCTCCTCAACAAATGGTTCAATAGAATGAGATACTCCTTTGTTGGGAATAGGGTCAGCTATCTCCTTCTTAGAAAACTCACTTTGATAGCATCCATTTGACTCCATTTGTTTTTGGTGTAGAAGACGTTGATATATCTCCCAAAATGACTCCGCATGAGGTGGTTCAACTCTAAGTTTAGTCTTAGAAAATGCTGAATGAACCTTCTTATCACCTCTTGCATAAACCGGCTTTAAAGAAGTAGATTGCATGGAACCCCTCCTCTTGAGAGATTCATTCTCTTGCTTGAGTTTATGTTCGTTCTCTCGATTGTACAAGTCCGTGGTATAATGGAAGGGTACAAATCGTTTCCTCATCACTTGCTTCATTTCAGTCCAAGTGGCAATCGGTTGTTCCCTATTTCTCCTTCTTGTGGCACATACTTGCTCCCACCAAATAGATGCATAATCTTGAAATTCAATAGCTGCAAGTTTCACCTTTTTATCTTCGGAGTAATTGTGGACTTCAAACACTTGCTCAACTCGCCTAACCCAATCCAAGTAAGCTTCAGGATCATTTTTCCCATGAAAGGCAGGCATCTTGGTCTTGATGGACCCAAGATTGTCATCGGTTCTCCTAGGTCGGCCTCGACCTTCCCTCGCTCCCTCTTGGCTTCTCCTTGATCGAAATGAGGTGTGAGAATGATACCCCTCATCATCCGCATCATGATCAGCACTCTGAACACTCGAAGCCCTATGGTGTGTATCTCCGGTACCTCGCATCTCAATGGCAGCCAACCTGTCGGATATTTGTGCCATCGCAAATTCATGTCTCTCCGCTTGTTTTTGAAGAGTTTGGAGCACCAGTTTGAGTGACACGTCGGTCTCAGACGGCTCGGCCATGTTCCCCTCTTGAGACATATTGTCAAACCTGCAAAACAAATGTATCCTAGTCTACCTTGCAAAGCACTCGTGTATCACTCAAGAAAACACACTCACTCTCAATTTTCCTTCTCGAAGTTCTTAAAACAACTCAACTCTCAAAAATTCCAGAATTAATTACCCTATAAGTAAGGAACAAGACACAAAGCAGAATTTTACAAATCTTAGAAAAACTCTACCCGAAGTTGGAACTTTATTTATTTTTTTTTTTGAGCTGTTGTTTTGCTGAGTTTCCGGTCAGTACGTTGGAAGGTAAATGGTGTTTCTGGAGTGCTCAAACAATCTATGAATCAGTCCTCAAATTTCAGTCAAATCGGATTGCAAAACTAGCTCAACCGATTTTAGAAACTCAAGAACTCCCAAGGCGGTTTGGGGCTAAGGTGTTTGGTTTGGTTTTGAAAACAGAATCTGGTGTGTTTGGGGCTGGTGAGGTCGTTTAGGGTCTTTGGAATTCAATCAAGATTGGAACTCAAGAGTTGGAAACCAATCAAGATTAGGAAACTCAAGTTTTGGGAAATCAACCAAGATTTGGAGATTAACCAAGATTTGGGAACCCACCAAGAATTGGAAACTCACGATTTTTTTGGAAACTTGATTTCCTTTGTATGAGAGCCAATTCCTTCTCTTCTTCCTTTTTTTTTTCTTTTTTTTTCGGCTCTTCAAGGAACACAAATTCAGATCACACCAACAAGTTCAAGAAAACGGATGAAAGGTTATGCCAATTCCAAGAAATCCCTAGTTCTTGGTTTATTGTTCAAGAATTTTCAAAATAAGACTTGGTGGTCCAAGAACTTCAAGAATTTGTTCAAGAAACACAAGAATTTTCCCAAATTATGTTGTGGTGTCTAGGGTTTGCAAGAACAACAACCAATTCTCAAGAAATAGGCAAAACAGAATTTCAGCAATATCAAAAGAAAATTCCAGCAATACTCTAGCAACTTGATCACTAAAACAATATAAGGTACGTGACTCTTTTTTTTTTCTTTTTCTTTAAACCCTAACAACCCAAACACAAGTATAACAAACCCAAGAACTTGGACAGAAAACACAAAAAGACAACACCCAAACAGTTTTTTTTTTGACTCGGATGAACAGTAACGTGAACAGTACGCTACAGTACGATGAACAGTATTTCGGAATAGTAACGATGAACAGTAATCGCTACAGTTTTTTTTTTTTGACAAAAACACAACTAACAAGATATGAACAACTTCAATTAAAAGAGAATTAACCTGATGCTCTGATTACCAACTGATATAGGCAACCCTAGGGGAAGACCCTCCTAGAACCTCCCAACCTTGTAATTATCAGAGTTGGATCTTTTCTCCCAACAGAAATTGAACTCGATTGTTCTCATGAACTCAAGACCTCTGACACACAAAGGTAATCAGCAACCTTAAGCAAATAAGGATGGATGAAGTGACACCACGATTAGGGAACAAGCTAATCGATAAAGTCTGATTTGAATCCTAAGCTATGAACTCAAGAATTCAAGAGTAAGTTCGGTTAAGAACTTGAAGGAAAATTCCTCACGATTTCTGGTTGTAATAATCTGTCTTACTCTTACAAGAGGTGCCTTTTTATAGGGTAAAACTAGGGCAAAATCCGGCCCACATAAACCTGGAAGAGATTCGGTCCGCATAAAAGAGCTTAAAGAGCCAGCTCTTTAAGGCTTTCCGATAAGGCCCGATAAGTAATAAAATACTCAACGCCTAACAACTACTAAACGGGACAGTTTTAAAACAACTACCAACTAAGCTAACAAGTATGAGATCATTCTTTCACTTTAAACGTACAAGTGAACAAAGTAACTTCATGGTCCATCAAATCTTCAAACTTAGCTTGCTCCTTGCTTGTATGGTGAATGATCAAGGCTCGTAAAGCTTCCTTCACCTTCTTGGATCTTGATCTTGTCATCGGACCGCCAATGTGGACCAAAGGATCCTTGACCCAAGGTTGAAGTTAATTATTGCACACCCGTATCCGTATCAGTAGGTAACGATCAACTACCGAAATCTTGTTTTATGGAGGTTGATTAACACCTTTAAGTTCTTGTATTCATATGGGTGGTTGTTATTGTTGGAAAATTTGGAAGGTGGCTCTATGAACTCCCATCCTTGTCTTGATGGCTGATGTGATGATTGATGATGAATTTAATGTTGGTTTAGTGCTCAAAATGGTAGATTAATGGTGTATTATTAGTATGAATTTCAAGAGATGCATGGGGTAAAAGTTTCGATTCTGCCCCTGCTTTGAACGTACCTATTTCTGCGGAATTTTTGAGGTTCTAATGACTTGTTTATGATGTATACATGTTATATGAGTTGTGTAGAAAGTTTTATTGAAAAATAACATGATTTGGTTGGTCAAATGAGTTGATTTCCAAAGTTAGCAAAACTGGAAAATGAATCCCGTATTGCCCAGGCAGTCATTTTGTATCGGCCATAACTCTTTGCTCTGATGTTGAAATTAAGTGCCGTTTGTGGCACTGGAAACTAGACATTCCCAGCTTTCCATTGGTATAAAATAAACGACCTAGTTACACTCGAGTGAGCCACACCATTCGTTTGAAAATCACTGCCCTGTTTCGTTGCTCTCCAGGAGATAGGACAGAAATTACTTCTTGATGCTAAAAAACGAGCTGTTTGTGGATAGAATTTGGAAATGGTTTCTTCTGAGAAAATTCACCTTTATGAGATAGCTTTCCAAGGCCATCAACCACGTCCAATTCCAAGTTGAATTGAGGGAGTTGTGGCCAAAGTTTGAAACTGCTACAGTGATAGAATTTTCCACTTGGACAGATTTGTAACTAACAATGATTTGGGACTTGTTGTTTTGGAAACTTTGATGTCCAACATCTACCAAACTTTATATTAGATGTTCGTTGGACTTTGTTTCACAAATAAACCAGATTTGGGTTGGTTGCTTTGGACAAAATGTTTAAAAAGGAAAGAAGAGCTAGAAGACAGTTTTACCTTGGAAAATTTCTTGAACTTTGATGGTTTAGTTAACTACCTTCCTGTGTGAATTTTCAAATAAAATTTGATAGAAGAGTAATCCTCATATGGAGGTTTAATTGTGCAAAATTTGGTAATATTCTAAGACCATTTTGATATGCAAATGATGTCACAAAATTTGCTCATCGAGTCTGGAAAACTTTTCGTTTTCTCTTAGCCAAATGGTCAAATCTGATATATTACCAAAGTTTTCTCTTGCAAATGATGTCACAAAATTTGCTCATCGAGTCTGGAAAACTTTTCGTTTTCTCTTAGCCAAATGGTCAAATCTGATTTGGAGAGTTTTATTTCGAAAATTTGGAAGTTAATGGTCTTTAAATTGCTCAGTGGATGTTATGAACTCTTGGTTTCAATAATGGAGAGATTTGGAACTGATTTCATGGTACAAAAAGTTTGTAAACAAAAGAAAAGTGAGAAGGTAGTTTAGCCTTGCAACTCTTCATAAACTTTGGTTGTTTTAATGACTGCCTTACCGTGAGAGTTTTTGTATGAAACTTGGTAGAAATGTTGTTCATACATGGAAGATTTAGTGTACCAAGTTTGATGTATTTCCAATGCCAATTCGATGACCAAATGATACTTCGAATCTAGTCTTCAAACCTGGAAAATAGCCCAACAGTCTTAACTTTTTCAGCAACTTGGAGCTACTATATCTTGGTGCTCGAAACTCCGTTTCTCATTCTGCTTATTTTGTTATACTCTTGGATTGCAACACTAATTGATTTCTAAATTTCAAAGGTTAGTTCAAAACAACTGAATTTTGCCGAATTTCCAAAGTTGGTCAAAAACCAACTTAAATCTGTCTTGATAATTCAAGTTACCAACTTTGAACCAAAATTTAAGTGCCTTTCACTTACATTCGTGGAAAAGTGTCTTCTGAGAACTTTTAGTACTTTCAAAGCGATTTCCAATGGTACCAAGTTTTCCAATTTTTGACATATAGAATGTGAGATACGATTTTTCAAAATATCGTATCAAACCTGAAAATTTTCCGAATTCCAAGGGAAGGGAGTTTTCAAATACTCCTTATTCCTTCGATATTACTTGAACATTTTATACTTGATTTCCAAAATGAAAACTCGATTGCTCATGTACTTTAAGAAACTCCACTTGAACCTCGATTTACGAGTAATTGAGGTTCATTTTCATAAGATTTCCTTAGATTGCACTAGCGTACAATCTTCCTCGATAATTAGAGATTCGTAGTGATATTGAGTGGTACTTGATTATTGTTTGCTCAGGCACTCGAGGGAATCTCCAAGAGGAACTCGGAGCGGACACCTAAAACGCTTGTTTGAGAACTACTCGCTTGTTTTGACTAGATGAGTGTTCCATATAGGGATACGTAATTGAATAAGTCTAGGACATGCTTATTTCATGATTATTAAGTGTTAAGTATTATGTGTTAAGTATTTACCATACTCATGCCTATTTAAGGAATATATACTTGCATTGCATGTCTACATGAATTGGTTAAATGATTAACCATATCAAATGACCATATGAACTCGATACATGCTTAACTTGCTAGATTGCTTGCTTAGCCTACTCGATTTTGAAAAATGGAGTCGAGTGTATATTTTATCACACTCGTTCTCTTTTGAGATGAATAACTCATGCTTGGAAATGCTCAAATAACATGACTTGGTATGCTATGGTTGCATATGTCGTTGGAGTGAATCTCCTCGACTCTCACATGGTAAAAATGGGATAACGGCCAATGATGGCCTATTAATATGACAAATGCCTGTCAATTAACCGTCACTACTCAACCGTTACCCGTCAACCGTGAACCATTTATCAAATCACATGACTGCCTGATTACTTGATTATCTGTTTACTCGATTTCCAATTTACATGAATATGTGATATCCGTGAATTACATGCTCCCATGAAATCAACTTGTATTGCTTATGTGCTTACGTGCTAAGTATCCACTTGATTATTTGATTATCATGAATCGCATGTTATATGAAACTGTCCATCATTGTTAGGCGAGTGTGTACTTTACCTCACTCGACCTACTCAAATGATGAATTTTACCTTTTGCCGAATTACTTGATTACTTGTGCATGTTGTAAGCTTTAAGCTGAACTGGGCCCTGCTCATGGTTACTAACCTACTCGAGCCAGGACTTGGCTCGGCCGGGTAGGTTGGAACCTTGGGACACCGTTTCGGTATACTCGAGTATTACCACTGGAGGGATAAGGTGATGGCCAGTCAAACCGAGGGGATCCGGAAGTCATAAGGTGCAGATGACTGACAGAGTTCCACTGGAACACCGTATCCTACAGTATATGTTTACCTTGTATCATGATAATTGTTTCATGCTAAAATGCCAACATGAAATCCTGAGCTATGCCTGTGATATGCTCCATACCTGTTACCTGTCCAATGTACTCATATCATGATACCTATTTCATGTTAATGCTCCATACCTGTAACATGCTTAATTACTCGCACCTGTAATAAGCTCCAATCACTCGTGAACTATACATGCCAATGTCTTGAACCATGATGACTATCTCATGATAAATGTCTCATAGCATGATAAATGTCTCAAATTACCCGTACAATGATTATCACCTCATGATAACATGTCATTGTGTAACCTTGAACCATGCATATGTTATGCCCAACTTACTTGATTTATTTGAACTGTTAGAGTGTTTTGGAACCTCAATGGGCTGTGTAACTCATCCCACGTTGTAGTTTTCTTTTACAGGGTTCGAGACCAAGGGTGCTCATGAGTAGTACTAGATTGTTTTCTTTTGAAGACTTTAAGTTATATTATAACGGATGGCTATTGTACCCTTTTCCGTTGGGTTGTTTTTAAGCTTGAAAGCTGCATAATTGTAAGTGTGAGATATTTGGAGTACTTTAATTATGTATTGAAGTTACTTAAAGTATTTCGAGCTTTTGAATGATGGATTGTAGTGAGTCCTGGCGAGAGTTGGGCAGGCGTCCCGCGGATACCCTTTGGTTCGCCTTAGGGAGAAGTGGGGGCGTCACAGAATTAGCCTTGGGTTAAAACATGAAAGTTGTAGATAATGATGTTTTATAGTTGCCTGCAAAATTTCAACTCAATCGGAGGAACGTAGCTTGTGAAAAGACCGAAATACCCCTGCTGCCCTGTTTCTATCCAAACATGCTAATCAGCTTCTGTCATTGGTTGTTTTGACCAGGAATACTACTGATTTGGTTGCCAATATCTTCTTAACATATATAGCCTTATATCTTAGCTTTCAAATGGCTTTGGAATCACTTGAATTGGAGTTGCGTATGCTGAGATATGACTGAATGAATCAGGACTGCCACAGTAAACTTCGAATTGGAAAATCTGGGGTTATTTTGGTAAATTTTACCTAGATACATTGCAAACTGGACTGAGTCGCCTTCTTCAACATTGTAGCCTTTTCTCTTAGCTTCGAAACGGTGTAAATTTCACCCCCAATCCGATAAGTGTAGCTCCAGTTGTGTCCATTCCGCTAAATGACATCAAAACTATCTTTTGGTTTTAAGGTTTATAATTGGGGCTTTTCTAGGGTTCCTTTGTTGAGCTACCATTTGGTTTTTTGAAAGGTATTGTGGCTCTAATTAAAGGTATTTGATAGTTTGTGATTGGGTGTTAAGGCTTGGTTGGAAAAGTAAAGAAAGACAAGGGGAAGTGCTGTCCAAATGTTTGCAGGAGCTTCGGTGCAGTCTCGGGAGATTTGCTATATCTTGATGTAGAAATGTCGGAATTGAGTTCCGTTTGTTGCGTTTTAAACTAGATTCATAGGGCTATAAACTGTGTAAATTTCAGATCCTATTTTATCTGTCCAATTTATGGTGATTTTTCAACTGAAATCTTGTACCTGTTTTGTCCTCCACTGGATAAAGCAGCAACTTGCGACTTGAATTCGACTGACTTACGTTCTGAATCTTACAATAGTGTTTTCGGGAAAGTAATAGCCCTTTGAATGTATTTTCCAACGGTACAACTTTTATTAATTTTGGACTTACAAAACTTGAGATATGATTTTCATATAAGGTCGCGCGGAACTGGAAAAATTCTGTTTTCCTAGTATTGATCTTGCTTTCATTATCTACTTCAAATTTGGAATTGGTCAGTCATTGTAGGAAGGGCTTTGAGGTTGTTCATGCTTTTAAGACTAATTGTTATCTTTTCACTCCGAGGTCACCTCTTTGCTTTGCATTAATGGTTCTTTTGACTAGGCATATGGCTCGTAACCGAGTCTCACTTGCAAATTCCATACTCGGTCTTGGAGTCGAGTCTTAAGTGTTTGCCTTGATTGTTCTAGGAGGTAACGACGAGTAAAGTCACACTTGGGAAGGAAACTTTTGAAATTATCCTTGTTTGATCAGGTGAGTGCACCACTCCCCTGAGTTATTGCTAAACTGGTTTTCTGTACTTGCAACATGCTATTTGAATATCTTTCCTGACTGTTTATCTTGTATGAGACGAGGGTGTACTTTATCACACTCGTTCTCTTGCCTGTACTGAACAAACTGAAATCTATTACTTGTACTAGTTATGTACTTGAACTTGTTACTTGCACTTGTTATGCGATCGTTTGGAAGTGTGTCCACGATCGTCCTGTTAAACCTGAGCTCAACCTCATGGGGAGTTAATTAAATCGAGCCAACAAGGGCTTGGTCGAGAAAATTGACAATAAGTTGGTGCCTATTTTTATGGAATCTTTGAGTATTGAGACTCTTGATTTCGGTATACTCGAGTATTACCATTCCTGTTTCTATTTGGCGTTCGGGCCCGGTAAGGGGGTATGAATGGTGAACGGGATTCGACGTTAAAGCGGTGTTTTACTGGACTGGTTTTCTTTAGTTGGAAGTTGACGGAGGGTCAACGTAGTCGGATCAAGTACTGCAACGGGAAATTGGCTCCTGAGAGCCATCTGTATCCTTTCTATCTAAGTTGTTTACATATCTCCTTATTTGGTACACCTATGTGATTAATTGAGAATTAAGTTCCCTGGTCCTTGAATGTTATTATTTTTGGTACCTCATTGAGCTTATAACTCACCCCGTTTTGTTATCCTTGTTTTCCTTACAGGAAAATCTTTTGGGAACAATGATGTTTGGAAGCATGAGTTGAGCTAGATATATATTCTTTTGTATAGCTCCTCAATAGATAGAAACCTTGAATGTATTTCGATCCAACAACTCCCTTTTGATTTGTAAATTTGCAATCATGTATTTATATATATATATAAAAGTGTTTAATCATGTACATGTGTTACCCCACTCGAATGTGTTCATTCTTTATGGCTACGTGGAGTTTAATGAGATTACTGAGGTTTCGGACGAGTATAGTATCCAAGTGTGAAAAGGAAAAAAAAATCGACAGGGATTTCAACAATATTATGGGTTGGCAAGTTACATTTAACTTTGAGGTTTCCCAATCGTTCGTTTTCTTTGGTTTCTATCATGCGTGCTATAGAGTTGGGAGTGATTTGACCCCGTAGTCCAGGCGAGAGTTGGACAGGCGGTCCGCCCAACCCTTTAGTTCGCCTTAGGGGGAGGTGGGGCTGTCACAGGTGGTATCAGAGCCAGCTTCGCGTGGTCTCTGCGCGGAGTGAGCTTGGGCCAAGTGGTGTTATGGTCCCTATTCCGTGAATGTGTACGAATGTTTAAGTGCTCTTTTGAGCATAAGCTTTGGATCATGAAATGTTATAGGTTTTAAACCTTTATCATGGTACTTGGAGACAATAGATCTGTAGGTCTGGTAAGAATCTCGATTCTAGATGAATTACACTTGGGACTGGCCAGCCCGAGTTGTGAATTATCTTATTTTGGGATTCTTGTGCCCGACTACTAAATAGACGAGAGTCTAGGCTAGAAATGACTTGGGCGGACTAGAAATTCGATTCTATGGAACGTCATGTGATGTGTTAGGGTTTCATTACGAAAGATTAACCATGCCTAAGATATAAATTGTATTATTCTCGTAGATTGTGCCCGAAACCCTAGAGAGGGACAGTTTTTAGTTGGTTGCTCTTGTACCATTGGCTTAGTTAGTATCACGAAGGATGTTTCCTTTTGCTTGTATCTAATTGACTGCTACTGTGTGATCTGTTTGTGTTAGATGTGTTATATGTATATTGCCTACTTTTATCACTTGCAGCTGCATACTTTGGTTTTAATACCGTATTCGCGGTCCAACCCTAGACTGGTTAAGCCATATGGAAGGCACCCGTAGTGGACGTGATCGTGGTCGCGGAATTAGGCAACCCACGACTGAAGGGGATATTAGGGGAACTACGTCTGAACCAAACCCTGAACCTAGGGTTGATCCAAACGTACAAGTGGCCGCAGCCATTCAACGAATGACCGACCTTTTGGCTCACGTAGTAGAACATCAAGGTCAAAATCCTATTCATCAACCGGAAAATCCTGGTAATCATACCGAGGGTGAGGATAGAGCCCTCGAACGATTTCAGAAGTTCTCCCCACCGCAATTTCTTGAAGGACCAGACCCCGACGTGGCCGAGAGGTGGTTAGAGAAGATGATTGATATCTTTGCCGCGCTACACTACACTGAGGAGCGACAGGTGACATTTGCCGTCTTCCAACTGGAGGGAACGGCCCGATCTTGGTGGAACATCATAAGATTGAAATGGGAAAGAGAACAAACTCCAAGGACGTGGGTGAATTTCATGAGAGAGTTCAACACGAAGTATTTTCCACCCCTGATCCAGGAAAAGAAGGAAGATGAGTTTTTCGACTTCGCCAGGGAACTCAAACCGTCGCCGAATATGAAAACCAGTTCACCAGGTTGTCCAAGTTCGCTCCCGAGCTAATCGTGACTGAGCAAAGGAGGATAAGGCGTTTCGTCCAAGGATTAAACGTTGAGATTCAGAAGGACTTGGTCGTGGCCCAATTTAATACTTTTAGTGATGCGGTGGAGAAAGTTCAACGAGTTGAAATTGCGAGGTTACAAGTTAAGAATTTTCAAATCAAGAAAAGGGGATTTCCTGGAAGCCGTTCGGAGCAAGGAGATAAAAGTACGCCTCCTAAGATTGAAAGGGGAAATGGAGGAGTACAACTACCTGGGATGTCAAGTGGTGCCTCACAAAAAGGCTCAGTCTCCGCTTCCCGTGGTCCCTGCGGGTACTGTGGGAAGCCAAATCACACGGAGGATGTCTGCTGGAAGAAAGGAAGAAAATGTCTGCGTTGTGGGAGCGCAGATCATCAAATTGCAAATTGCCCAGGCCGAACTCGAGAAGGGAGAGGAGGCAACAGCCAACCACGACCAACCCTGACCAGTCGAAGGGGGAAAAGAATGGATCGAAAGTGTCAGCTCGGGTGTACTCCTTAGAACAACATCAAGTCTCTGACCCATTTGAGGACGTGGAAGGTAAGATTCTGGTATTCCACCGTTTGCTCACTATTTGCAATTTGGGAAGGAAGAATTCAATGAACTTGGCTAGTGAAGGGATACTGATTGCGATTGGTTAGCTAAGTATGATACTCAATTTGACTGCAAGAAGGAAGTAGTAAAATTTTTGTATCCCGAAGAAGGCAATGATAAGGAATTTCGAGGACGAAATTCTTTTAAGGGTTAGAGAGTGTGAGAGCCCATAAATTTTCTTATTTCTAGGCTTTACTTTATTTAATTGCACGCCTTTTATGCATTTTCTTTATTACGAAAATTTTCCAGATAATTTTTATGAGCAAATAGAGTTTTCAAGTTATTTTTCTAGTATAAATAGTTCATGAGAATTTTGGAGCGTATACCGAACGTGAGACCCGCTAGTGTGGAAAGTTCGGTAAAATTCGGCCAATTGGGTTAAGTTTTGTATACAGGGTTTAATTTATTAGGTATTAAGAGATAATTAGAGGATACCATATGGATGAAAGTTGAGGAAACAAAGGGATATTCATGCATTAAATAGGGTGACATGTGTCACCATATGATTAAATCTTGCATTTTGACCACTATTCATTACCTTTACTAAATACCAAAATTTGACCACAAATCATCTTCAATTTCTTGTGTCTTGGCCGAACCTTGGAGGGAAGAAAGAAGAAAAAAAAAACTTCATCTTGCACCATTCTTTCTTGCTTCAATCTTGGATTCCAACCATAAATCTTGCAAACCTCTCCATATAAGTTGCTCTTTGGGTTAGATTAAAGACTGTGGTGGAGTGATTTTTGGAGAAGAAAACCTAAGCTATCATCTTTCCTCAAGTTTCAAGGTAAATTCCCTAGAACTTTCCTTTTACTCTTGATAATTGTCAATTAATGGATTGGAGAGGTTAAAGGTGTAGTTTTGTGGATAAGTTTATGGTTTTAAGTAGGGTTATGGTGAATTTCAGTTTTTATAGTAAAATTTCTGTCCTCATATGATGATTAATGTTTGGGCATGATTTGGTAGTTGTTATGAGCAATTTTGAGATTGAGAATGCTAGTTTTGCTTGCCTTCAAAGAATTTCAGCTTGTATAGAAAAATTTCCAGATTAGGGTTTACAATTTTCCCCATTCTGGCCGGCACTGTTGCTCCTAGTTAGAGGCCGAATTTGTGAGGACTCGCAAAATTTACTTATTTAATCTCCTATTTCTAGCTTATTTAATTATTTATTTGGCCTTTTACCCCGAATATTATTTTCTAAGCTCTTGAGACCTAATTACATGGAAATATAGTTTCATTATATTTTTAAAGTGACTTGTTTCAAAAATTAATTTTCGAAAGTTCGTTTAGTGAAAATAGTGAACACATCATTGGAAATCTTGACCGATTGAGAGTACAATAAGTTTGGAATATTGGAGACATGTACAATGGAACTAAATTAGGTATTTTAATGTTTAAATACTCAAGTGATAGTTATTAGTACTATCGTTAAAAGAATTTCTCGGAAGTTTCGCGTTATCACGCTTAAATTGGAGATACGCGTTTTCACACGCACGATTTAAATTGAGGAATGTTAGACCCTTATTTTGGTACAATTGAGAGTGAATAATATTTATATGAATATAAGTGCATTAGAGGTTTAGTGCACTAGTGAAACAAAGTCGAGAGGAATCGAGCACGAAACGCGGGAAAAAGAGTTGACCTTTGAATCAATGAGAGCCACACATTTTAGTTTCACATGAGAGCATCACACTAGATTAAAACCCTCCATATACTTACCTCAATTGCTGCCTCTTTTGCTTCCATTCCAGCCGTGCAACATCAAGATAGAAAAGGACCAAGTTTACTTCACCAAATTCCTTCATCAAATCTTCATCATACCTCTTCCAATTCACTCCAAATTCGAACTACACTTAACTAAACATTTAGAGATCCCATTGAGCTAAGAAAAGGAGCTGTTATTCATGGTTTTTCTTGTGCTAAGGAAGGCCAAAAATTCTGACTTTGCTCACCACACAAGTAGGTAACGATCAACTACCGAAATCTTGTTTTATGGAGGTTGATTAACACCTTTAAGTTCTTGTATTCATATGGGTGGTTGTTATTGTTGGAAAATTTGGAAGGTGGCTCTATGAACTCCCATCCTTGTCTTGATGGCTGATGTGATGATTGATGATGAATTTAATGTTGGTTTAGTGCTCAAAATGGTAGATTAATGGTGTATTATTAGTATGAATTTCAAGAGATGCATGGGGTAAAAGTTTCGATTCTGCCCCTGCTTTGAACGTACCTATTTCTGCGAAATTTTTGAGGTTCTAATGACTTGTTTATGATGTATACATGTTATATGAGTTGTGTAGAAAGTTTTATTGAAAAATAACATGATTTGGTTGGTCAAATGAGTTGATTTCCAAAGTTAGCAAAACTGGAAAATGAATCCCGTATTGCCCAGGCAGTCATTTTGTATCGGCCATAACTCTTTGCTCTGATGTTGAAATTAAGTACCGTTTGTGGTACTGGAAACTAGACATTCCCAGCTTTCCATTGGTATAAAATAAACGACCTAGTTACACTCGAGTGAGCCACACCATTCGTTTGAAAATCACTGCCCTGTTTCGTTGCTCTCCAGGAGACAGGACAGAAATTACTTCTTGATGCTAAAAAACGAGCTGTTTGTGGATAGAATTTGGAAATGGTTTCTTCTGAGAAAATTCACCTTTATGAGATAGCTTTCCAAGGCCATCAACCACGCCCAATTCCAAGTTGAATTGAGTGAGTTGTGGCCAAAGTTTGAAACTGCTACAGTGATAGAATTTTCCACTTGGACAGATTTGTAACTAACAATGATTTGGGACTTGTTGTTTTGGAAACTTTGATGTCCAACATCTACCAAACTTTATATTAGATGTTCGTTGGACTTTGTTTCACAAATAAACCAGATTTGGGTTGGTTGCTTTGGACAAAATGTTTAAAAAGGAAAGAAGAGCTAGAAGACAGTTTTACCTTGGAAAATTTCTTGAACTTTGATGGTTTAGTTAACTACCTTCCTGTGTGAATTTTCAAATAAAATTTGATAGAAGAGTAATCCTCATATGGAGGTTTAATTGTGCAAAATTTGGTAATATTCTAAGACCATTTTGATATGCAAATGATGTCACAAAATTTGCTCATCGAGTCTGGAAAACTTTTAGTTTTCTCTTAGCCAAATGGTCAAATTTGATTTGGAGAGTTTTATTTCGAAAATTTGGAAGTTAATGGTCTTTAAATTGCTCAGTGGATGTTATGAACTCTTGGTTTCAATAATGGAGAGATTTGGAACTGATTTCATGGTACAAAAAGTTTGTAAACAAAAGAAAAGTGAGAAGGTAGTTTAGCCTTGCAACTCTTCATAAACTTTGGTTGTTTTAATGACTGCCTTACCGTGAGAGTTTTTGTATGAAACTTGGTAGAAATGTTGTTCATACATGGAAGATTTAGTGTACCAAGTTTGATGTATTTCCAATGCCAATTCGATGACCAAATGATACTTCGAATCTAGTCTTCAAACCTGGAAAATAGCCCAACAGTCTTAACTTTTTCAGCAACTTGGAGCTACTATATCTTGGTGCTCGAAACTCCGTTTCTCATTCTGCTTATTTTGTTATACTCTTGGATTGCAACACTAATTGATTTCTAAATTTCAAAGGTTAGTTCAAAACAACTGAATTTTGCCGAATTTCCAAAGTTGGTCAAAAACCAACTTAAATCTGTCTTGATAATTCAAGTTACCAACTTTGAACCAAAATTTAAGTGCCTTTCACTTACATTCGTGGAAAAGTGTCTTCTGAGAACTTTTAGTACTTTCAAAGCGATTTCCAATGGTACCAAGTTTTCCAATTTTTGACATATAGAATGTGAGATACGATTTTTCAAAATATCGTATCAAACCTGAAAATTTTCCGAATTCCAAGGGAAGGGAGTTTTCAAATACTCCTTATTCCTTCGATATTACTTGAACATTTTATACTTGATTTCCAAAATGAAAACTCGATTGCTCATGTACTTTAAGAAACTCCACTTGAACCTCGATTTACGAGTAATTGAGGTTCATTTTCATAAGATTTCCTTAGATTGCACTAGCGTACAATCTTCCTCGATAATTAGAGATTCGTAGTGATATTGAGTGGTACTTGATTATTGTTTGCTCAGGCACTCGAGGGAATCTCCAAGAGGAACTCGGAGCGGACACCTAAAACGCTTGTTTGAGAACTACTCGCTTGTTTTGACTAGATGAGTGTTCCATATAGGGATACGTAATTGAATAAGTCTAGGACATGCTTATTTCATGATTATTAAGTGTTAAGTATTATGTGTTAAGTATTTACCATACTCATGCCTATTTAAGGAATATATACTTGCATTGCATGTCTACATGAATTGGTTAAATGATCAACCATATCAAATGACCATATGAACTCGATACATGCTTAACTTGCTAGATTGCTTGCTTAGCCTACTTAGTTTTGAAAAATGGAGTCGAGTGTGTATTTTATCACACTCGTTCTCTTTTGAGATGAATAACTCATGCTTGGAAATGCTCAAATAACATGACTTGGTATGCTATGGTTGCATACGTCGTTGGAGTGAATCTCCTCGACTCTCACATGGTAAAAATGGGATAACGGCCAATGATGACCTATTAATATGACAAATGCCTGTCAATTAACCGTCACTACTCAACCGTTACCCGTCAACCGTGAACCATTTATCAAATCACATGACTGCCTGATTACTTGATTATCTGTTTACTCGATTTCCAATTTACATGAATATGTGATATCCGTGAATTACATGCTCCCATGAAATCAACTTGTATTGCTTACGTGCTTACGTGCTAAGTATCCACTTGATTATTTGATTATCATGAATCGCATGTTATATGAAACTGTCCATCATTGTTAGGCGAGTGTGTACTTTACCTCACTCGACCTACTCAAATGATGAATTTTACCTTTTGCCGAATTACTTGATTACTTGTGCATGTTGTATGTTTTAAGCTGAACTGGGCCCTGCTCATGGTTACTAACCTACTCGAGCCAGGACTTGGCTCGGCCGGGTAGGTTGGAACCTTGGGACACCGTTTCGGTATACTCGAGTATTACCACTGGAGGGATAAGGTGATGGCCAGTCAAACCGAGGGGATCCGGAAGTCATAAGGTGCAGATGACCGACAGAGTTCCACTGGAACACCGTATCCTACAGTATATGTTTACCTTGTATCATGATAATTGTTTCATGCTAAAATGCCAACATGAAATCCTGAGCTATGCCTGTGATATGCTCCATACCTGTTACCTATCCAATGTACTCATATCATGATACCTATTTCATGTTAATGCTCCATACCTGTAACATGCTTAATTACTCGCACCTGTAATAAGCTCCAATCACTCGTGAACTATACATGCCAATGTCTTGAACCATGATGACTATCTCATGATAAATGTCTCATAGCATGATAAATGTCTCAAATTACCCGTACAATGATTATCACCTCATGATAACATGTCATTGTGTAACCTTGAACCATGCATATGTTATGCCCAACTTACTTGATTTATTTGAACTGTTAGAGTGTTTTGGAACCTCAATGGGCTGTGTAACTCATCCCACGTTGTAGTTTTCTTTTACAGGGTTCGAGACCAAGGGTGCTCATGAGTAGTACTAGATTGTTTTCTTTTGAAGACTTTAAGTTATATTATAACGGATGGCTATTGTACCCTTTTCCGTTGGGTTGTTTTTAAGCTTGAAAGCTGCATAATTGTAAGTGTGAGATATTTGGAGTACTTTAATTATGTATTGAAGTTACTTAAAGTATTTCGAGCTTTTGAATGATGGATTGTAGTGAGTCCTGGCGAGAGTTGGGCAGGCGTCCCGCGGATACCCTTTGGTTCGCCTTAGGGAGAAGTGGGGGCGTCACAGAATTAGCCTTGGGTTAAAACATGAAAGTTGTAGATAATGATGTTTTACAGTTGCCTGCAAAATTTCAACTCAATCGGAGCAACGTAGCTTGTGAAAAGACCGAAATACCCCTGCTGCCCTGTTTCTATCCAAACATGCTAATCAGCTTCTGTCATTGGTTGTTTTGACCAGGAATACTACTGATTTGGTTGCCAATATCTTCTTAACATATATAGCCTTATATCTTAGCTTTCAAATGGCTTTGGAATCACTTGAATTGGAGTTGCGTATGCTGAGATATGACTGAATGAATCAGGACTGCCACAGTAAACTTCGAATTGGAAAATCTGGGGTTATTTTGGTAAATTTTACCTAGATACATTGCAAACTGGACTGAGTCGCCTTCTTCAACATTGTAGCCTTTTCTCTTAGCTTCGAAACGGTGTAAATTTCACCCCCAATCCGATAAGTGTAGCTCCAGTTGTGTCCATTCCGCTAAATGACATCAAAACTATCTTTTGGTTTTAAGGTTTATAATTGGGGCTTTTCTAGGGTTCCTTTGTTGAGCTACCATTTGGTTTTTTGAAAGGTATTGTGGCTCTAATTAAAGGTATTTGATAGTTTGTGATTGGGTGTTAAGGCTTGGTTGGAAAAGTAAAGAAAGACAAGGGGAAGTGCTGTCCAAATGTTTGCAGGAGCTTCGGTGCAGTCTCGGGAGATTTGCTATATCTTGATGTAGAAATGTCGGAATTGAGTTCCGTTTGTTGCGTTTTAAACTAGATTCATAGGGCTATAAACTGTGTAAATTTCAGATCCTATTTTATCTGTCCAATTTATGGTGATTTTTCAACTGAAATCTTGTACCTGTTTTGTCCTCCACTGGATAAAGCAGCAACTTGCGACTTGAATTCGACTGACTTACGTTCTGAATCTTACAATAGTGTTTTCGGGAAAGTAATAGCCCTTTGAATGTATTTTCCAACGGTACAACTTTTATTAATTTTGGACTTACAAAACTTGAGATATGATTTTCATATAAGGTCGCGCGGAACTGGAAAAATTCTGTTTTCCTAGTATTGATCTTGCTTTCATTATCTACTTCAAATTTGGAATTGGTCAGTCATTGTAGGAAGGGCTTTGAGGTTGTTCATGCTTTTAAGACTAATTGTTATCTTTTCACTCCGAGGTCACCTCTTTGCTTTGCATTAATGGTTCTTTTGACTAGGCATATGGCTCGTAACCGAGTCTCACTTGCAAATTCCATACTCGGTCTTGGAGTCGAGTCTTAAGTGTTTGCCTTGATTGTTCTAGGAGGTAACGACGAGTAAAGTCACACTTGGGAAGGAAACTTTTGAAATTATCCTTGTTTGATCAGGTGAGTGCACCACTCCCCTGAGTTATTGCTAAACTGGTTTTCTGTACTTGCAACATGCTATTTGAATATCTTTCCTGACTGTTTATCTTGTATGAGACGAGGGTGTACTTTATCACACTCGTTCTCTTGCCTGTACTGAACAAACTGAAATCTATTACTTGTACTTGTTATGTACTTGAACTTGTTACTTGCACTTGTTATGCGATCGTTTGGAAGTGTGTCCACGATCGTCCTGTTAAACTTGATCGTCCTGTTAAACCTGAGCTCAACCTCATGGGGAGTTAATTAAATCGAGCCATGCATAGGCTTGGTCGAGAAAATTGACAATCCGTGGGTGCCTGTTTTTATGGAATCTTTGAGTATTGAGACTCTTGATTCCGGTATACTCGAGTATTACCATTCCTGTTTCTATTTGGTGTTCGAGTCCGGTAAGGGGGTATGAATGGTGAACGGGATTCGGCGTTAAAGCGGTGTTCTACTGGATTGGTTTTCTTTAGTTGGAAGTTGACGGAGGGTCAACGTAGTCGGATCAATTACTGCAACGGGAAATTGGCTCCTGAGAGCCATCTGTATCCTTTCTATTTAAGTTGTTTACATATCTCCTTATTTGGTACACCTATGTGATTAATTGAGCATGAAGTTCCTTGGTCCTTGACTGTTATTATTTTTGGTACCTCATTGAGCTTATAGCTCACCCCGTTTTGTTATCCTTGTTTTCCTTACAGGAAAATCTTTTGGAAACAATGATGTTTGGAAGCATGAGTTGAGCTAGATATATATTCTTTTGTATAACTCCTCAATAGATAGAAACCTTGAATGTATTTCGATCCAACAACTCCCTTTTGATTTGTAAATTTGCAATCATGTATTTATATATATATATATAAGTGTTTAATCATGTACATGTGTTACCCCGCTCGAATGTGTTCATTCTTTATGGCTACGTGGAGTTTAATGAAATTACTGAGGTTTCGGACGAGTATAGTATCCAAGTGTGAAAAAAAAAATTCGGCAGGGATTTCGACAATATTATGGGTTGGCAAGTTACATTTAACTTGGAGGTTTCCCAATCGTTCGTTTTCTTTGGTTTCTATCACGCGTGCTATAGAGTTGGGAGTGATTTGACCCCGTAGTCCCGGCGAGAGTTGGGCAGGCGGTCCGCCGAACCCTTTGGTTCGCCTTAGGGGGAGGTGGGGCTGTCACAGAAAGAGATCAAACTCCAAGGATTTGGATAAACTTTGTGCATGAGTTTAATGAGAAATTTCTCCCTCCGCTTGTCCAAGAAAAGAGAGAAGATGATATTATAAAGTTTCATCAAGGAACTTTAAGTGTGGCTGAGTACGAAACACGCTTCACGAAATTATCTACATATGCTCCAGAATTGGTGGCTACTGAACAGAAGAGAACAAGACGGTTTATCCAGGGATTAGATTTAGAAATCCAAGATGCCCTTGCCGCAGCACAGATTGAAACATTTAGTGAAGCTCTCGAGAAAGCGCAAAGGGTAAAGAGCGCAAAAGCCCAACTGAGAGCCTTTCAAGCGAAAAAAAGAGATACATCCGATAATGGACCCAGAAAAATTGGACCACCACCCAAAGTTAGAAAAGGAGAGGATGGAGTAAGACTATCACTCCCTGCACCACTCATGACAAAGGAACCAAAAGGAACTATATCACGAGGAACTCTAGTTGGACAGAAACGATCAAAGGAAACCTCACAAGCAAATCAAGTCACAATGTCTCGTCTGACCTGTGAATATTATGGAAGGACAAACCATACCGAAGAAAACTGTTGGATAAAGGGACGAAAATGTATAGGATGTGGGAGTACCAACCATAAAGTTCACGACTGTCCAAGAAGGTATCCCCGAGAGACTACCACTCAACAAGGAAATAGAACTATTCCTCGACAAGTAAATGGAAGAGAAAACCGACCAATGGCATCTGCAAGAACATATGACATGATCGCACAACAAGGTTCAGGGTTATCTGAGATTACAGAAGGTATGAATTTCGAGGACGAAATTCTTTTAAGGAGGGGAGGTTGTGAGAACCCGAAAATTTTCTTAATTTAATTTATTTTACTGGCTTAATTAATTATTTAATTCGACTATTTAAAATCCATTTATATGAAAAAGCGCATTTCTTATGTTTTTAAAGCGTTTTATTAGAAAAAAATTACTTTTCGAAAACTCGTTTAATCCGTAATAATGAATACATATTTTTTGAGACTATATTTTAATTGAGAGTGTATTAATTTTGAAAAAATAAGAATGATCAATAGTATATTAAGAAAAGTCATGAGGACTCGCAAAATTTATTTATTTTAAACTCCTGTTACGAGTTTATTTAAATATTTAATTGCCAGTTTACTCCGAATATTATTTTCTAACCTTTTTAGACCCAATTACATGGAACTATGACTTTCTTATATTTTTAAAATGACTTCTTGTGGAAATTAATTTTTGGAAGTTCGTTTAGTGAAAATAGTGAATACGCGTTTGGAGACAGTGACCGATTTGATGATACAATAAGTTCAAAAAAAATTGGATACTTATACATTAGTTTTAAAAATAGATATTTTCATGTTTAAATATTCAAGTATTAGTTAGTGGTACAATCGTTATAGGAATTTCTTGGAGATTTCACTCTATCACGCACAAATTGAAAATACGCGTTTTCACACGCGCGATTTAATTGAGGGACTTAAGAAATTTATTACTAAATTATTAAGAGTGAATAATAATAGTATGAATACAAGTGCATTAGAGGTTTAGTGCACTAGTGAAACAAACTCGAAAGGAATCGAGCACGAAACGCACGCGCGCGCGCGAGGGAGAGTTGACTTTTGGAGCAATTCTTGTCCACAAATTTCAAAGCTTCTCACGGAAGCTTATCATCAGCCATCATCCCTTCTTTTCCTTCTTCATTCCAGCCGTGAAACTCCAAGGAAAAATAAGACCAAGTTCTTCATTTTTCCTTCATCGATTCTTGCTTCAAATCTCCACCAAATCACCTCAAATTTTAACTACACTTTGCTAAACACTTGGTGATCATCTTAAGCTAGAAAAGGGGCTTCATTTCCACGGTTTTCTTGAGCTTCAAAGTGACCAAAAATTCTGATTTAGTCATCAAGAGAGGTAATGAACGATCAATCTCTTAATTCTTGATTTATGGAAGTTAGATTACACTCATGAGCTCTTGGATTCTCATGGGTAGCTTTAAATTGTTGTAAAATTGGTGAGTGGGCTCTATGAACTCCCACTTTGATGGAAAGACTGATTTGATGATTGATGATGAAATTAATGGTGGTTTAGTGCTTATATTAGTGGATTAATGTTGAATTGTTTGTAGAAAAATCAAAGGAGGTGCTTGGAGCAAAAGTGACCATTTCACCCCTGCCTTGTCCGACCACTTTTGTGAAAAATTTTGAGGTTCTAATGGCTTGATTATATTGTTTACATGTTATATTGGTTGTGTAAAAAGTTTCATTGAAAAATAACTTGATTTGGTCACCCAAATGTTGGATTTACGACAGCTTAGCAATCTGGAAATTTATCCCGTATTCATCCAGGCAGTGTATTTGTTTCGGCTATATCTTTTTACTCCAATGTCGGAATCGAGTGCCGTTTGTGGAACTGGAAACTAGACATTCCTAGATTTCTAACGGTATAAAATGTACATTCTGGTTCCATTTGAGTGAGCCAAACCATTCGTTTGAAATCCACTGTCCTGTTTCGTTTCTTCTTGGAAGGCAGCACACGAGTTTCAAATTGATGCTCACGAATGAGCTGTTTATGGACAGATTTTGAAAATGGTTTCTTTCGAGAAAATATAGCCTTATGAGTCTATTTTCTAACTCCACCAACCACGCTCAATTCCGAGTTGAATTGAGTGATTTATGATCGAAATTCAAAACTGACTTTGTGAACGAAAACAGTGTTTTGGACAGATTTGAAACTAACTACGGTTTGGGACTTGTTATCCAAAGTTTCTTATTGTAAATCATCTATTGAATGTACCTTGAACATATTTTGGACATTTCCTACTAGAATGAACCATGTTTGAGATGTTTCTTGACCAAATGTTTGGAAACGGCAAAACGGAAGTTCAAAGGCAGCTTAGCCTTAGAATTTCTTGTGATTTCAACGGTTTTGTTAACCCACTTTCTGTACTTATTTCTCTATGAAATATGGTAGAGGAACAACCCTTATATGGTAGTGTTACACTGCTAATTTTGGGGCTATTCTGAGGCCGTTTCATTTCTCAACTAAACTTCCAAAGTTCGTGACTTGATTTTGGAAAACCCTTGTTTAACAAAGAAATTTGGATAACTTTGAGCTACCATATCTTGGTGCTCAAAACTTCAATTCTCATTCCGCTTGTTCCATTTTAAAGTTTGATTGCAACTCTAATAGATTTCCAAATTTCAAAGGCTAGTTCAAATTGAGTGAATTTTGCCGAATTTCCAAAGTTATCCAAAAACTAACCCCGAAAGCTGTCTTCATGTTCAAAACAGCAACTTTGAGCCAATTTTTGAATACCTTCCGTTTGGAATCATGGAAAAGTATCTTCTAGAAACTTTTAGTACTTTGGAACTAGTTTCCAATGGTACCAAGTTTTCCAATTTTGGACTCATAGAGAGTGAGATCTGATTTTTCAAAGTTTGCTTGCCGAATCTGAAATTTCCGAAGTTAAAGGAAATTGAGGGTTTCAAACTCTCCATTTTACTCCAATATTGCTAAACCGTTTTACACTTGATTTCAAAGGCGAGAATCAAATTTCTCTTGTGTTTTTAAAACCCATTTTCGAGCCTCGACTATAAATAATTAAGGTTCAATTCATGAATTCTCCTTAGAATGAACACTAGTACAACCTTCACGATAAGTAAGGGATTTTAAGCGATGGTGTGTAATAGACAACTATTGTTTGCTCAGGTGCTCAAGGAGACCTTCAAGAGGATCTCGAGGGGAACACCTGAAGGATTGTATACGCACTTACTCTTTTGTTGCAATAGGTGAGTGTTCCATATAGGAGTACGTAATTTGAATAAGTCTATCATGCTTAATCCATGATCATTAAGTGTTAAGTGCTACATGTTAAGTATTTACCACACTCATGCATATTTAATTAATGTATACTTGAATTACTCAACATGAAATACTTGAATTACATATTTATGTGATGTGTTTAAATGATTAATTATGCTATGACTGCATAAGTCGGTTGGAGTGAATCTCCTCGACTCTTAAGTGGTAAAAGTGGAAAACGGCCAATGGCGGCCTATTAAAATGACTAATGTCTACCAATTAAACGTGATTACTACCGTTAACCATCAACCGTTAACCGTTAACCGTCAACCGTTACCATTTACTGTAATTTCTTACCGTTTCCTATCTACTTGATTACCTGGTACTTGATTATTTGATTACCGTAAATTACATGTTCACATGAAATTATCAAATATTGCTTATGTATTTATGTGTTAATTGTTGCTAGCAATTACACATATGAAATTGTCCACCACTTTAAGGCGAGTGTGTATTTTATCTCACTCGACCTACCAAAAGAATAAATTTTTACCGTTAGCCAAGTTATTTGATTACTTGTTCATGTTGTAAGCTCTAAGCTGAACTTGGGCCCTGCCCTTGGTTACTGACCCACTCGAGCCAGGACTGGGTTCGGTCGGGTAGGTTGGAACCCTGGGTCACAGTTTCGGTATATTCAAGTATTACCACTGGAGGGATAAGGTGATGGCCAGACAGTACCGTGGGGACCGGAAGTTATAAGGTGCAGTTGACCGAAATGGTTCCAATGGAACACCGTATCCTTCAATGTGTGTTTATTTTACATAATGATAACCGTTTCATACAAATGTGCCATACCTGTGATGTGCTGAAATTACTCGTACAATGATTATTGTCTCATGTTAATATGCCAATGTGCAACCTTGAACCATACATGCAGCATGCTCAATTACTTGATTTATTAGAACTGCTAGAGTGTCTTGAAACCTCACTGGGCTGTGTAGCTCATCCCACATTTTGGGTTTCTTTAACAGGGTTCGAGACCAAGAGTGCTCGTGAATAGTACTAGATTGCTTTCTCTTGAAGATTTTAAGTTGTATTACAGCAGATGGCTGTAGTAAATATTCTTTTGGGTTGTATTAAGCTTGAGAGCTGATTAATTGTAAGTGTGAGATATTTTGGAGTACTTTTATTATGTATTGGAGTTATTTGAAGTATTATTGAAGTATTCCGGGCTTGTAAATTGTGGATTGTAGTGAGCCCTGGCAAGGGCTGGGCAGGCGTCCCGCGGATACCCTTTGATTCGCCTTAGGGAGAAGTGGGGACGTCACACGCGTGGATGTTTGAGGACCATGAGTGTATATGTTAAAGGTTGTAATAACTATCATTTTTTTATTGAGGGTTTTATTTGTAAGTTTTCATGAATTGTGACTGAGTCTTGGCGAGAGTTGGGCAGGCGGTCCACCAAACCCTTTGGTATGCCCTAGGGGGAGGTAGGGCTGTCACATAACTCCTTTTGAGTTTTGAAAATATTATAAGCCTAATTTAAATTATTTAAAAGTTTGGGATTGCTTGACTTATGTGCGATTAGATGACCCTAAGAGACCAAAGTTGGGTGCTAGAGCTTCTACATGTGTTTTTGTTGATTATTCTTTATCAAGTAAAGCCTATCTTCAAATGCTATTTTTCCCGAAGATAAATTTCCTTATGTGTCTAGAAATAGTGAGGGCCAATAAATTATTAACAATAATGCATTTGCATCAATATCTTCTATAGAAAACCAAAATATGGATGATATTGAACTTAGAAGAAGTAAAAGAGTTAGAATAGAAAAAGATTGTGATGCAAATTATTATCTATATAAATTTGAGTAAATTTTATATACACTATCAGCGTATATACTATCACAGTTGGGTGGATAACACATGAGCAAATTTTGAAATTCAAATTCAAATTTTGTATATGTATCATATATCTAATGGTGATAGTGTATATACTAATAGTGTATATAAGATTAATCCTATAAATTTCTAATTCTATTAAAGAGGCTTTATCATCTCTTGACTCAATTTTTGGCAAGAAGTTATTAATGACCAAATGAATTCTTTAATTTCTTGTAAGACTTGGAAACTAGTTGACTTTCCGCCTGATTATAAAACTATCGGTTGTAAATGGGTTCTTAGGAAAAAATACAAGCAAGATGGAACAATAGAAAAAATAAAGTAAAACTAGTTGCAAAAGTCTTCAAGTAGAAAGAAGATATTGATCTCTTTGATACTTTTTCTCCTATTTCAAGAATAGTATCAATTAGATTTTTAATTGCCATTGCTTCTATTCATAATTTAGTTATTCACCAAATGCATGTAAAACCAATCTTTTTGAATGGTGATTTAGATGAAGAAATATATACATATAGACCAACCAGAAGGATTTATTATATCTAGGCAAGAAAATAAAGTGTGTAAATTAAATAAATTCTTGTATGGTCTTAGACAAGCTCCCAAACAATGGTATGAAAATTTTGATACTTGCTTACTTGAAAATGGTTTCAAATATAGTGACTGTGATAAATATTTATATTTTAAAAACATTAACGATCTACATGTAATTATTTGTTTATACGTGGATGATTTATTGATATTTGGTTCCAATTAGGTGCAATTGAGAAAACAAAAATGTTGCTAAACTATTTTGACATGAAAGACTTGGGTGTAGCTAATATTATGCTTGGAATGGAAATTTTAGATTAAGTGGCAGTATTCTTTTAAATCAAACACAATATATTGAAAATTACTAAAGAAATATAATTATGGTGATACTAAATATGAAAGTACACCGTTTGATCCTAATGTTTACTTATTTCCAACTAAAAATAAAATGATGTTTTCAACCAAAAAGAATATGCTAGTATAATTGGAAGTTTATGTTTTGCAACCGATTGCCCATGACCTAATATTGCTTATGTTGTAGGAGCACTTGATAGATTTACTACCAAACCAAATATTACTCATTGGCATGCAATTTGCCATGTTAATTATGAAATATTTAGCTAAAACTAAATTTTATGGCTTATTCTATGCAAATTACCCTGCTGTTGTTGAAGGATTTTGTGATGAAGACTAGAATACATTGCCTGGAGATTCACCATCTACTGCTAGATATATTTTACTTTAGCTAGTGGTGCAATATCTTGGAAATCAAAGAAGCAACAAATTATTACAAAATCTACAATGGAATCTGAGTTAATTGCTTTAGCTTTTGCTAGTGAAGAAGCAAATTGACTATGTGATCTTATTCATGAGATTCCATTATGGAAGAAAAAAAACTAGTGTCGTCAATATTAATACATTGTGATAGCACTGCAGCTATTGGTAGGGTAAATAATCAGTATTACAATGGAAAATCAAAATCAATAAGAACAAAGCACAGTATTGTTCAAGCATATATTAAAAATGGTACCATCATTGTGAATTGTATGAGATCGAGTGATAATATAGCTGATCCCTTGACAAAACCTCTAACTAGAGAAAGATTTTGAAATATTTCGATAAGAATGGGGTAAAGTCCATAAATATATAAATTACATGTAAGGACACCCAGTCTAATGATTGGAGATTCCAAAAATTATGTTCAAAGGGAAAAATAAATTCCATAGTGATTTGAATAAAGATATGCACAATCTTATATATTAATATTCCATCCCTATGGTATTTATGTGCAAATATCCTGTAATTTAAGTAAGGTTGAGCTGCTTTGCTCTTAATGAAAGCTATAACTCTTATGAGTGGAGTGTTTGAATTACAGGAGCACTTTTGATAGATTTAACCTATATGAGTGTTATGGGTTAACCTCAAGTTTACTTTATGTTAGAGTTAGGAAAAATCTGGAAAAAAGAAGAGGAAAAAACCAAGGGGAGAGCTACGGGAAAAACAGAAAAGAAAAAGAGGGTTTCGGCAGAGAGCAAGCGAGGAAAAAAAAAGAAAAAGAACTAAGAGGAGAGGAAGCAAGGAGGGAGAGGAAGTAACGGCTGAAGAGAAAGGAGGAAACAAGGAAGAGAATCTGGGAGAGTAAGGGAGAAAGAGAGAGACTGTGGAGAGCAATAAAACAAGAAAGAAAGGGAAGAAAAGGAGAAAACCAGAAAAAGGGAGGGAAAAAGAAAAAGAAAGGGAAGAAAAGGAGAAAACCAGAGAAAGAGAGGAAAGAGGGGGAAATCTGGGAAGGATTAGAAAGGAAAAAGCAAAGAAAACGAAAGGAAAAAGAAAAAAAGAGAAAACAGGAGAGGAAATTTTTTCCAGAAAATCTGCTACACAGGCTGGTTTTTGAGTCATATTTGGACCCAATTATCTCCTTCCTGGTCACTTGATTCGAGCCGATTTTGGTTTCTGCACAAATTAGGAAGTCAGGGGAGGAAGTCTTGTTTAGAAATTGTTTGCAAAAAACATCTGAAAAGCCATCGAACTGAGGTTCGAAGTTGGGAAGTCACCAGCTTGGAAGGAAATTCGCAGCAAAGGTGAAGTTTTTCCAGTTTTGATTGTCCATGCTGGAGTTCATTTCTCTATCGTTCAGGCATTGTTTTTCCATTTAAGGGGTCGAAGGTAATCTTTCCTCATCTTTTTCCCATTCATACTGATAAGTGACTAATTTACGTAATAATTGTATGATATTTCATATTATTTTTAGTCACTTTAGTTATATTATTGGAAGAAAATGAATTATTTTGGTTATAATTGGTGAAAAATGCTTTTAAGTGATTAAATGAGGTTTTTATCACTTTTTAGTGGGATTTTGTGCATTTTGACAGTTTTGACACATTTTTGTATTTTGGCTATAACTTGAGCTACAATGATCGGATTGAGATGATTCTTGGACCAATTTGAAGATAAGAGATAGATCTACAACTTTGATGAAAACATCTGAATCCAGTTTGAAGGTTTTCAAAGTCAAAAAGCTGAATTACAGTAGCAAAGTTCTATTGGTCGAAGCTGAAACAGGGCAATGAGCAGGCAAGGGTATTTTGGTCATTTCTCAGCCTACACAGATCCAAATGGGGTGATTCTTGATGCATTGGAAAGCTAACTCAAAGGGCTACAAGTTTCATGTTTTGGTCAAGAGCTAAATTGTGATAGCCCTACTTTCCCCTAAGGCGAACCAAAGGATTTAGCGGACCGCCTGCCCAACTCTCGCCAGGACTCACTCGCTCATCACAGTCCTCAAATCAAATACATCCCATAACATAGGGTACAACCTCAATAATAAACGAAATAACATTTTCCCAAGCCTAGCACGTATACGTACATATATTCAAATCTCAAAATAATACAAGCCTAAATAGAACAAAAGTTCTCAAATTTGAACTGTACAAGTACAGTCATTCAATCCCAACCACACACCACATAGACATGAAGGAACACCTTATATATATACATATTTGGAAGGTTTTACAAATCAAAAGTAACATTGGATCATAATACTATCAGGTTGCAACCACAGAGGAGCTATACAAAAAAAATAACTATACTAGCTCAACTCTTCCTTCAAAACCTTAATTTCAAAACATGGAATCCTGTAAGGAAAACAAGGATAACAAAACGGGGTGAGCTTACGCTCAATGAGGTACCAAACATGTAAGCAGTTAAAAGCATGGCAATTCACGCTTAACTAATAAAAAATATATGCCAGGTATAAAGTAAAGCAGTTAGACACATTGGTCTAAAATAGAAAGGATACAGGTGGCTCTCAAGAGCCAGATTTCCTACAGCAGTACTTGATCCCAACTCATTGACTCTCCGTCAACGTATAAAGAACAACCATGTCCGTAGACCCCACTTTACACCAACTTCCGTCCACCAAACATACCCCTTACCGGGCCCGAACACCTCAACAGAAACAGAAGTGGTAATACTCGAGTATACCGGAATCAAGAGTCTCAATACCCAAAGATTCCCAGAAACGGACTACCGTGGTTCGTTATCTAATCGACTTGACCCTTGCCGGCTCGACTCGAGTAACTAGGCACAGGATTTGAGCTCAGAGGTCACAGACTTATGCAAAGAACAGATACAGATAACATATACAGAGAACGAATACAAACTTAAACAGTATGCAGGAAACAAAGTAACCAGGTGAGAGAAATGAGAGAGATAAAGTACACCCTCGTTTCATACAGAGTATACAGAAATCACAGATAGGTCAAATAAGCAACAAATTAGGGAAGTAGTACACTCACCAGTTCAAGTACAGGTACTTCCAAAAATTTCCACCCAAAGTGGCCTAATCACCGTGAAACCCTAAGAATAACAAAGGTAAAGCAGTTGAAATTTCCTCATCCAAAATCGAGTAAATAGGATGCACAAATGAGGTTTGATTACTAGTCAGGTACCTCTCCAAGTTATATACTAGTACAAAAAAATAAAAGACGGCTTAAGAATAAAAGAAAACGGTTGGTCCTAAGGACATACATGACCCCAAAACCCCTCACTCCTCTCAAAATCATACTTACAATGATGTACTAGCTCATATCTCAAGGTAAAATTGAAAGTGAGAATAATTCCAAGAAAACAGAATTTTTCCTGTTTTGCACACCCCTGATTGAAAATTCATATTTTAGGATTCTTAAGTCCGAAATTGGTAAAATTTACACAGTTGGAAAATAGACTCAAAAGGGTAAAATTTCTCAGAAGACACATTTAGAAGATTCAGATCACAAGCCAATCAAATTCGAGCCTCAAATTGCTGTCTTAACCAAAAAAAGGCAGAGCAGGTATACGATTTCGGTTAAATTTGAAATATCACCATAAATCCCACAGACCAAAATAGAGACTGAAATTTACACAGTTCATAGCCCTATGAATCTAGTTTAAAACACAACAAATGGAACTCAATTATGATATTCGACATCCAGATATTGCAGATTTCCCAGAACTGCTTCGGGGTTCCTGCGAAAATTTTAACAGCATCCCCCTTGTTTTTTCTTACTTTTCACCCTACAATTCATCACCAAATTCAATCCAAATCAACCACAACCTCAAATATAATTCACATGCTATTAAAAACATCTAATTAGGGTCACAATACCCTTCATAAATAGTCAATTACAACACAAGTTTAATAATGCAACCGAAAACCAATTTGAAAGACAATAGGCCTAACAGCAGGTTTGACGTCTCTCGATGTTTCGATCGCAACTTAAGCTACGCTTATCGAATTAAGACGAATCTTATGGAATTTCGAAGCTAATACAGAGACCTACATTCCTTATGAAGACATTCAAAACCAAATAATGCATTTTCATGGTCCAAAATCAGAATCTCTACGAAAACATAAAACTGTCAGCGAATCAGGGGTTGTGGCAGTCAAGGGTATTTCGGTCATTTCATATACTACAGTACTCCGATTGAGCTGAAAGTTTTTATACAACTATAAAACATCATTA